>NC_133795.1:41856774-41931774 GCF_043250625.1 Sebastes fasciatus | reverse complement strand
TTTTAAAAATCACACTTTTAAATTATTCGGCATATATTTAATGGAATAACTAAATGGATCATTTTAACAAGAATGAATGATCAGCATTTGTTTTTATTTCATAGCAAATAGTTAATTTTAAAAATTTATATTTTTTTTCAAGATTTGACTTAACAGAGACTTAATGTGTTTTCACTTCTAGTCCTTTTGACTCAGTCCTCTTCAAAGGGACCAAAAAGTGAACCAACAGAAAATGACTCTTCTTGGGGTCACATTGTCAGTTCATCTGAAAGAGGACTCAGTTGTGTTTCTGGTCCACTTCAGTTCTGATGGGTCCTCAGTCCTCTCTCTGTTCACACTGTAGTTCAGTTCTATTTCGTTCTTCCTGACTGCCAGAGGCAGTGTTTAACACTGGATGTTATCCATCTCGCGCACGCGCAGGTCGAGTATTTAATATCAACAAAGTCACATGTGACCTGGGATGACGTAGTTTATATAAGCCCACGTCATCATCAGATATGTCCCTTGAATCTTCTCGCGGCAGGTAATCCGCGAATGCAGGTTGATTAAAAGAGATAAGCCGTTGACTTTTCGCTGGAAGCCCTGTAACCGCATGGTTGGAGCTACGGTTTCGTCCTCCAAGGGCTGCGATTAGTTAATCACGGCTACACTCTAACACTTTAGACGCTGTAACACCGGTGTTTTCGCCGGTTCAATTCAGCGAGGCTAACGACAGGTGAGCTAGGATCACAAGGTGAGTATATCCTCCCGTCGTTAGAGTTTCAGTTACGTTTGTTGATAGGAGTCTGTTTTCGGTCTCCTTTATTGTTTATGGCCGCCGAGCTAAGTGTTTGCGCTACAGTATCGGCGAGCCTCCGTCGGACAACGAGCCCCGTTGGGCTGTTGTCGGCTAATTAATTTCCTTTTACAGTGTGTGTTGCTCAGCAGCGAGTGATTTCGCTCGTTAAAGCAGACATCTCCTTTGTTGATAGATAGAGCGACCGCTCCCCAGTAAGTGATTTCGCTTGTGGGTTAACTTATTTTGTGGCTGCTGTTAAAGGGGAAGTTATTATCTTCCCTGTCTTCTGTATAATAACAGTCCTAGTTCAAAGCTAGTGTCCTAGTTACTGAGACAGTTTCCTGTTAAGCAACTTGATGTAATTTTTTCTCTCTGTTACTAGAGAGTGCTTTCACTCCAGTGTAACCAATGAGTTGCATAACTAAGTAACATTATATAAGTAAGATAAATACATTATTTAATTAAATATAAGAGTATAAAATTCATACTACGAATTATTATAAATATCAGCAGCACCATGTTAGGTGAGCATGTTTGCCGTGCCTGCATGGCTCCACTGCTAGCTACTGATGGCCATGATGAATGCCCCACATGCCTCGGTGTTGTACACCTGAGGGAGGGGCTGTCCGACAGTCAGTGCATGAATTGTAGTTTTATACCACGGGAGCTGAAGATAGCTCGATTAGCTGAGCTAGAAGAGCAGCTCGAGTGCCAGTTGCTCCTATCGGGTGTACCTTCAAATGCACCTGGTGTACCTTCAAATGCACCTTGGGGGGCCCCACCTACAAAAAAGGCACGGAAAGTGGACTGTTTGGCAACTAAGGTCGACACGCTAACATCAGAGTTTGCTGAGATTAAAGCGCTGCTCCTTAACCTTCAGCCAGGCAGGGTGAACGCAACCCAGCCTACCCCACCGGGATGGGATGAGGATGCCCTGTCTACGAGGGCTTCCTGTAGCCAGTTCTGTGAGGACCGGCCTGGACAGGGAGAGCTAGTAGCCTCCTCCCACGCTTCTGACACCTGTTCCCAGCAGTCAGGAAGTGGGTCCAGGGCAGGCTCAGAGTCTGCTCCAGCGACAGTTAAGCCAGTGGTCCGTATGGCTCTGGCACGCTTAGGCGTGGATGAGGCCCCGACTGCGGGCACCTCATCCAGTGCATTTTTTAGGTGGGCCCCGCCCCTGGCGGGTTTCTCTGTTCCACCCTCCCAGCCATACATTGAGGAGCTCCACAAATGCTGGCCAGACCCGAAATCGCTTTCCCACCACACCACTGACGGCAGGGCCTTAGCTTCAATGCAGAACGCTGACACTTACGGACTGGGTAAGATGCCAGCAGTGGAGCCATCTATTGCCGCCCTTATTGTGTCTCCCAATGAGGTCTTGAGGCCTGATGCTCGCTGTCCCAGGCCCCAGTGTCGCATCACAGACGACTTTCTAGTCAAGGCTTATGAAACAGCGGCACGCATGGGCCGTCTTGGAAACTCTCTTTCCCACCTGATACTATCCTTGTCCCAGTCCCTGCAAACTGCTGGCGTGGATGCTTCCGTCCAGAGCCTCAGTGATGCATCCCTGCAGGCGTTCGGTCTTATCACAAGGGAGCTTGGCAGACTACTGTCGACCCTTACGCTGACTCGCCGGCAGGTATGGCTGGCCCAATCTCCGCTTTCGGAGCCGGGCCGGAGGGCCCTCCGCACTCTCCCCGTGGTTCCGGGGGAGCTGTTTCGCCCAGCAGCACAGCAGGCCTTGGAGCGTGGAATCCAGGCGAACCAGACTCGGCAGCAGTTTGCTAGCTTCCGGGAACCTACGCCTTTATGGCGACAGCGGCCCCCACAGGGTGGTGGTACCAGTCGCCCTCGGCTTCCAGCTCGTCCTGATACGTACCCGAGGACCTCGCAGGCTCCGGCACGGCCGGTGCCTCAAGCGAGAAGGGGTCGGGGGTCAGGGTATCGCCCCCCCAGGTACCCAAAGGGCCAGAGGGGAAGATCCTGATGCCCCGGGGCCGGCAGTCGGACGCTTCTCCCAGCAGCAACTCAGCTGCTGGGAAAGCAGCACTTCAGACCCTTGGGTGGTGGCTACGCTTTCCCAAGGGTACAATCTCCAATTCCGACGCCGGCCCCCAGTTTTCAGTGGGATCAGACTGTTCACGGTCAGAGATCCCACAAAGTCCCAGGCACTCAGACAAGAAGTAGCCACCCTCCTGGGGAAGGGTGCCATCGAAGAGCTGGGGCTAGAGACACAGCAAGGTGGGTTTTACTCAGTTTATTTTCTGATTCCAAAGAGAGAGGGTGGGTTTCGCCCTATACTGGACTTACGAGGGCTGAACACATTTCTGAAGGTGTTGCCCTTCCACATGCTGAGTACAGCAGATGGGCTCCAAAACGTGACACGGCACAGTTGGTTCACATCCATCGATTTAAAGGACGCATACTTTCACGTCCCAATAGCACTACCTCACAGGCAGTACCTGCGCTTCGCATTCGAAGGCAAGGCCTTCCAATTCAAGGTGCTCCCATTTGGTCTTTCCCTTGCCCCACGGGTCTTCACAAGGTGCATGGAGGTGGCACTCGCCCCGATGCAAGCCAGGGGTATGCTTATCCTCCCATACCTGGACGATTGGCTAATTTGTGCTCTGACCAGGGAACAGGCAGAACGGGACACTGCGTCCCTTCTGCATCACATGACGAGGTTGGGCCTTACCGTCAACCATGCCAAGAGTTGTCTCATACCCAGCCAACGGGTAGTGTTCATTGGTTTAACTCTGGACTCCCGCCATATGCTGGCCTTCCCAACACCAAGACGAGTAAACGCCATACTCCAGCTCCTCCTCCGGTTCCGGAAGAACAGGAGGTTGAGGTACAGCCTGTTTCTCAGGCTGTTAGGTATGTTGACGTCAGTAACATCAGTAGTGCCACTGGGCCTCCTGTACTTACGGCCATTCCAAATTTGGATCAATGGTCTCCAATTAGATCCAAAGTCCCACAGATCCAAGAGAGTCAGGGTGTCCTGCCGATGCCTCCTTGCTTTGCGGCCATGGAGAGCCGGGGCATATCTGGCCAGGGGCATCTCATTGGGTTCGATTCCCTCACATCGCGAGGTGGTGGTGACCGATGCTTCGCCCTCCGGCTGGGGGGGCAGTATGGCAGCACAGAGCGATAAGGGGGCTCTGGACAGCACAGGAAGCGGCGGAGCACATAAATGTGCTCGAGCTCCGTGCTATATATTTGGCACTTCGCAAATTCCTACCACATTTGAGAGGCAGGCATGTTATTGTACGGTCCGACAACAAGTCAGCTGTCTACCATGTGAACCGGCAAGGGGGCACCAGATCAACCCGGTTGCTACAGGTGGCACGGAGACTTCTGGTATGGGCTTTCCCTTGTTTTTCCAGCCTCAGGGCCATGTATCTGCCAGGGCCACAGAATGTGGTGGCAGACTTTCTCTCCCGCCAGAAACCCCCTGCGGGCGAGTGGAGGCTCCACCCAGAGGTGGTAGAGGAGATATGGCGCAAATATGGCGCAGCAGAGGTGGACCTGTTTGCCTCAGAAGCCTCAACGCACTGCCCTCTTTGGTTCTCCCTGACGGAGACAGCAAGCCCGTTGGGACAGGAGGCCCTGGCACACCCATGGCCAGATTGCCTCCTCTATGCCTTCCCACCATTCCCACTAATAGCAGTAACGCTACACAGAATACAGCACGGCAACAACAGACTCCTGTTGGTCGCCTCAAACTGGCCGGGGAGACCCTGGTTTCCGGGGATGCACAGGCTTCTGGACGGAGTTCCATGGTGCCTGCCCAAGAGGCAAGACTTGCTCTCACAACTGGGGGGCCGCATCTGGCATCCGAACCCGGATCGCCTACAGCTTTGGGTATGGCCCCTGAGGAGCCGGACCCACTCCTAAGGGTATGTGACCGGGCGGTAATTCAAACCATTTCTGACTCAAGAGCACCCTCCACCAGGGCACTGTATGCCAACAGGTGGAAAATATTCTCAGAGTGGTGTAAAGTGCATGAGGAGGTACCTCAGAGTGCCTCTGTGCCAATAATACTGAGTTTTTTGCAGTCTTTGCTGGAGAAGAAACTCTCTCCTTCTACCTTGAAGGTTTATGTAGCTGCTATTTCAGCCGGGCATGTCAGAGTGGATAACCAGACCGTGGGGTCTCACACTCTGGTGACCCGATTTCTTAAAGGAGCCCAGCGGCGGAACCCCCCGCAGGCTGTCAAGGTTCCCTCGTGGGAACTGCATCTGGTGCTAGAAGCCCTTTGTCTCCCCCCCTTCGAGCCTCTGGAGCAGTCGGGGCTGGAGTGGTCTTCAGTAAAGGTTGCTTTCCTTTTGGCGATGGCATCAGCAAAACGTGTGAGTGAACTTCACGCCTTGTCAGTGAGTGAAACGTGTATTCGCTGGAACTCAGATGGCACAGGGGTAGCACTTTGGCCTAACCCATCATTTTTTCCGAAGAGGTTGGCTCCGACCCACTCTAATCAGGTCATTGAGCTGGCAGCTTATGACCCTTCATGCCTACAGGGGGAAGATGCTAAGTCAGCGGAACTGCTCTGCCCAGTGAGGGCCTTAAGGCATTATATACAGGTGACTGCGAGCTTTCGCCGCTCTGATAGTCTGTTTGTCTGCTATGGGGGCTATAGGAAAGGGCACACCCTGTCCAAGCAGAGGCTTTCCAGGTGGATTGTTCAGGCCATTGAGGAAGCATACAGGTCAAAAGGACTGCCTTTACCTCTTAATATCAGAGGCCACTCCACCAGGAGTGTCTCCACTTCCTGGGCAGCGCTACGGGGGATCCCCCTAAGTGATATCTGCGCTGCGGCCAGCTGGGCTACTCCATGCACCTTTGCCCGTTTTTACAGGGTCAATGTTGCTGCTCCCCATGCAATAGCATCGGTGGTCTTTCAGGAATCCACAGGCCGTTCCCGGTGAGGTAGGTTTTCCTCGTGACTACGTTGGTAGTGGTCATCCAGTGTTAAACACTGCCTCTGGCAGTCAGGAAGAACGAAATAGAACGATAGTTACGTATGTAACTACGGTTCTATGAGTTCTGGATGACTGCCAGAGTTGGCTGTCACTCGGAATCTTGGCGAGAAGATTCTGGAGGGACATATCTGATGATGACGTGGGCTTATATAAACTACGTCATCCCAGGTCACATGTGACTTTGTTGATATTAAATACTCGACCTGCGCGTGCGCGAGATGGATAACATCCAGTGTTAAACACTGCCTCTGGCAGTCATCCAGAACTCATAGAACCGTAGTTACATACGTAACTATCGTTCTGATGAGTCAGTCCTCTCTCTGTTCACACTGTAGTTCAGTTCTGATGAGTCCTCAGTCTTCTCTCTGTTCACACTGTAGTTCAGTTCAGTTGTTTTTTAAACATCTTTCTTCCCATGCTCTTCTGCATGTTGAAAGAAATCAAAAGGGAATTTGTGTTAGAGACTGAAAAGAAAGGTCTTAGAATGTGAGGAAGTGAAATTGGTAATGGATAAAATCAGCTCATGGCTGTATTGATAAGGAAGACAAACGAGGGGATATTGAGTCAGCAAATGACGGCTCATTTGATCTGCTAACCGTCACCGTCTGGTCTCTTCTCTTCAACTCTCTTTTCTGTCATGCACACTTTCCTCCCTGAGTTTTTCAGAATAACAGTGCAGTGACTATCGATGCAGAGCAGAGCTGTGGCCAGATTACTGTTATTAAAAGAGAATTACAAGCTGAGCGGTATTTGCTCTGCTTCAAGGAACACACACATGCACGAGCACTCAAACATTCAAATGAAATCAACAAGCGAGCACAAATTCAGACGAGGAAATGGCTTAAAGTCAGCAGGTGTGTTCCACTGCCTCTTTCTATTCGTAGGAGTGTTTTCTGAATCAGGTGAGGCTGTTGAGCTGCTCTGATGCCAGCTAAATGTACTGCATATTTTGTGTGTTAATTCCTTAAGTGAAGTAATGAGAACAGAACGTGAGTAAATGGACTTTTCACCACAGCAAAAACAGAATAGGAAACAAGCACTTAGTATGATATAACAAAGAAATAAAACCAACATCTATAACGCAACAAAAAGCAAAGTTCAAGAGACAATGTTGAATAAAAAGAGTATCATAGCATCGTCCTTCTGGGCCTTGTAGTCACTTTTATGTGTTTGTATCTCTGAGTGACGAAACCTGCTTCAGTTCTGTCAGTGCAGATCAGAAGCCTTTAGACACAAGTCTGACTTTATTGTCTGGATAAAGACAGGTCACACACACACGCACACGCACACGCACACGCACACACACGCACACACGCACACACGCACACACACACACACACACACACACACACACACACACACACACACACACACACACACACACACACACTCACAGGTCAGTGCCATACCAACCTTTGGACCTTAAAACAGGGAGGATTACAGAACCATAGCGGGGGGTCTGGGGGTCCTCCCCCAGCAAAAAGGAGAGTTTCAGAGACTTTGAGGAAAATCAATTGATCTGAGAATTCAAGTGTAAAGTCTTGATATTATATAAATAAAGTCATAATATTATAAAGTAGTAATTTTCCGTGTTATTTTAGAGGGGAAATAGAGCAGCCTGAGGGAAGATGAGGAACGTGGAGCATCTTGTGAAGTTCTACTTTAGTTTAAGTTTCACATAAAACCAAATCCTTCATCTTTTGTCTCATCATCACCACATCAACATCATCAGTATCAGGACCTGGAAGAGATTGTGAAAGAAACTGAATTTATTGTGAAGAAAGAAGCACACGGTCCTGATGGAGGAACTGACTCTTTTGTGGAGGAGGGAATTACTTTTTTCTCGTTAAGTTATGACTTTAATCTCGTAATATTACCACTTTTTTCTTGAAATGTTATGACTTTATTCTCATTAAATTTGAATTTTTTATCGTAATATTTTGACTTTACTCTCAAAAAGAGTGAAATAACAAAATAATTGTAACTCCAACATTTTTATGTTAAACTTTTGATTTGACTTTTAACTCCCAGGAAAGAAAAGTGAATACTTCTCCCCTCTGCTGTGAACTTGGTGTGTGAATCTCTGGAATAAACTAATATTCATCCGTTTTTATTCATTTCTGCCCCTGCTTGAGTATTTCTTTCTCTTAGTTCTCTCCATTTCTCTCTCCTTCTCTCACTCACTGAAGTTCCTTTTAGACACAACTCAACAACGTCACCACTGACCTGTGAAATCCGTTATTTCTAATAGCAAGCGCTGCGCCACGACGGCTTTTCACTGCATCAAAGCTCAACTTCGGGCGCTGCACGCTGTGGTGAGCAGCTTAAATATGAGCTCAAACTGTGCTGTGTCGCGACCATAGACTGCTCTCTTCCGCCGGGAAACAACAGTTGGTGTAGCTCTATTGTCGTCCGGGTGGAAACAGTAGGGATTATACACACTGTTCAGCTCCAGAAACAGGCTGAAATAACCAAAAGGGAAAAAAAAGTGTGAACAATTTTCATAAATCGGGAGAAATACAGGAGAATTGTGACCCCGGGAGGAAACCGGGAGAGGGCGATGATAAACGGGAGTCTCCCGGGAAAAGTATTGTCGCTGTCGGCTCTCTGCAGAAGGAAAATGGGACAGGTGAGTGTCCAACACTTGTAGAGACACAGTGTTGTACTGTGTGGGAGGATTCGTATGATGATTTGGTCACAGTTGTTTTTATCTGACACGGACTATAAAACTGAATAAACATTTTTATTCTTTACGCTTTTCATGTTGGTCATTCGGTGGAGCCTCTGGTCGACGAGTCCTTTCATCTGAACATGCCGTTGCCCTTTTAAAACATCACACTACTGTCCCTGCAACACATTCTCTCTCCTAACTTGTCAAATACGGCAGCTTAGTGTTTCGGGCCGGCTGTAGCTAAGTGGGTTGAGCGTGTCGTCAAGATTGCCGGTTCGATCCCCGGCTCCTACTGTCTGCTTGTGTCCTTGAGCGAGACACAGAACCCAAAGTTGCTGGGTTCTATACAGCAGCCCACTGCTCCTAAGGATGGGTTAAATGCAGAGGTCAACTAGTTTGACCGTTTGGTCGGACTTTGTGAGTGATTGACAGCTGCTCAGAGATGGTAGACTCCAGATCAGCTCTGATTGGTTGTTTTCCTCCGGTCTGTGAAATCCTGCAGATGTTAGGAGCACCGGAGGACACCGGAGGACACAGAGGCACATGATGTTTTTCTTATTACCTGTCTCATGCACTACCGTCAGGATATAGTGACCGTTTTATAAAAATAACGTATTTTAAATCCTATTTGCCCCTATTCTACCCACTGCAGCTTTAAATGAGTAAGTTTGTTAGCGTACATTAAGTAGGCTACAGTACGTACATGACATAGTAACGTTACGTAACCTACATGGTTAAGTGGGCTACATTACGTAAGCGCTGTAGTAACGTTACGTAACGTTACGTGACTTTAAATAGGTCAACGTTGACTTGGTTTCACATGGGCCATGAACGCCTGTGTCTCCTGGGTGAAAGGCCTGTGTTTGTTTGACCTATCCATCGGCCCCCCCCGACCGCCACCCCAAGCTGTTGCTCTTTATACGTCACCTGACTCCCTCCTTTACTCAGAGTTTGACAGGTAGGGCCACTGACCAAGCTGCTGTCCGTGTCATCCCTTGTGCTTCCCTCACAGTTCATGCAAATAACTGCAACATGATTGTCCAGTACAGATTTATAGTTGCTGTCAAACAATAAGTGCAAATGAAAGCAACTGAAAACTAATTTTCCTAAACTTGCTTTTATACTTTTCTGTTGTTGTAACACCTTTGTTTCAGTATCAGCCCTGATAGTTGCTAAATAAATGACCTGAGGCCATTAATAGAGTCAGCAGTGAAGGTCTGTTTGTTATTACATCCGACAGTTATTGTTATTTTCTAGGGTGAAAAAAAATGTATCGCAATTTTTTTTTTTTAATTTTGAAAGTGATTTTTTTAATGCAAGAATTGATATATTTGCTTCATCTGAGTCTATGTGGAGGTAGAAGGAAGTTACCGCTTTTATTGTTGTAGTCTGAGTAACGTGATTTGACTTCAGGACATCTCTGACTACATACATGCCGAAAATCAAACATTCTTACTGTATTCATTTAGTTATTTTTCAAAATAAAATCCCTAGAAGTGTATTATTCAACTTTTTCCCCATGGTCTAGTGTTAAAAATGAACCAAAATCACAATAAATAGCAATACTTGTAGAATCGCGATACATACCGAATCAGCACCAAAGTATCGTGATAGTATCGAATCGGGAGACAGGTGATTAGACCCAGCCCTAATCATTTCTAAGGCTTGTTCATATCATTAAAAGTATTATTATTACTAAAAGTAGCATAGTATGAGCATTTGTGACAATTATTGCTTATTCATAATAATAACAGCAGTAAAATATAGATTATTTCTTTCAGTGCTATTAACAGAAACTGTAATAACAATTGCAGTAATAGCAGAAATAATAATGAAATACTTGATTATGTATTAATATTTTGCTGCAACATTAAATATTAGTTGAGTTGATTAATTTCAGCCTCCTAAATTATACTTGTAAACATCATTTGTTCCCTGTAGAGCAAAAAACAATTCATTTAGTTTGTCCAATAAATCAGGCTGACTGATTAATCAGGTCTAATTAAAACTCCTGAAATGATTCAGCTATCGGTAGAATGAGTGACGTTAATGAAGTTTTCATTAGTTTCAACTTCGGAGGAAACTTTGAACATCCAAGTTCGATGACGCTCACTTTGCGGTTAAAGAATATTTGACAGGCACCTGGGTTAGCTCAGTTGGTAGAGCGGGCGTCCATGTATTAAGGCTTGGTCCTGACAGCGGCGGCCCGGGTTTGAATCCGGCCTGTGGCCCTTTCCGCATCCACTCTCTCTCTCTCCCCCCTTTCAAGACTCTATCCACTGTCCTGTCATAAAAAAAATGGAAAATGCCCCCCAAAAAAAATAACTTTAAAAAAAAAAAGAATATTTGACAATATCTTTATTATCAAATGACATTTTAGGAATACACCTGACCCTCATCCGGAGTACTTTACACCTTTTCTACATCACCGATATTACCAGTACATGGAAGCAGTAATAAGAAGCCCGTGGTTCCTATACAACACTCTCCTCTGCTTTTCTATACGACGACACACTTTGAACTTTAACCCGTAGCAGTCCCACGTTTCCACTGCACTCTTCTCTCCCAGCAATTTAAATGCTAATCAATTCATTACCGAGAACATCATTATGCTCTCATTGCAGTTCACTATAAATCATGTCAATCCAAGCAAACATCCCTGATAGGAAGAGAGAGAGAGGATGGAGAGGAGAAGAGTAACATTAGTTTTTAAATGAGCTCTGATTGAATCCTCATTCTCAATTTCATAATGGAAGTTTCTTCCATCCCCCCCCCCCCTTCCCCCCCCATGTCTCTTCCTCTATTCTCTCTCTCTCTCTCTCTCTCTCTCTCTCTCTCTATATATATATATATATGTATATATATATATATATATATAAGTTTATATATCTCTGTGTGTCTGAGTCAATCAATGCATGTAATGAGAAAGTGAGGAGAAGAGCGTGCACACACAGGCACACAGTCTCAGAGGTGTACTCGTGCACTGCTGATAAGCAGTCACACACATACAGGAGTCTGGGAGAAATTAGCTCCCTGTTAATTCATTCCCATTGTCTAAAGGCACGGTAATTTCTTGGATAGGGGAGGAGGTGAAGGGTGTGTGTGTGTGTGTGTGTGCGTGGGTGCTGTGTGCGGAGGGGTGAAACTTCAAAACCAACTGCAGTGTGCAGCAATATAGGAACAAACCGTGCATTACAGCTCCGGCTTAATTATTATGCTAATGGAGCCGCCCGCGGGGGCTCAGAAATGAAGTGATGTAACGCTGAGAAATAAATATATAAATGCACTTTCACACTGTTTTAGTCAATTTTGATTTATTTCAGTTTATTGGATGAATGTTTTCTTTATTTTTTTGATTTTGACTCAGACAGAAGGGAGTTGAGACAGGAAGAAGGAGATGAAATGGGCTGCGGGGTTCGGATTTCAGCTCTTTTCTAAAGAGGGAAGAATGTCTTGTTTTTGTTTTGTGTCAGTCAAAAACTGTGTTATCTATAACGTTACAGTCATCGTAGAAATCTCCCTCCATTAGCACAGTCCACTGAGAGAAAAGCCCACCTCTGTGTAGCTTCATTGCAGAAACTTTCTTAATCATCAAACAGACACAAGTCATTGTGATCTCATTTTCCCAAACAAGTGAAGTGACGGGGCTCCGCAGAGAGAAACGTTATCGTCTCCGACCAAAACTCCGGTGTCTCCCCTGTTCCCTCCGGCCACGGTCGGGAGGCTGAGGCAGGAAAAGCCAACACTAGAATCAGCAGTGATTCATGGAGAGACCTTCGTCTGGTCAGCTAACATTACTGCCAAGCAGCTGAAATATAGAGTGATATTGTGCTTTTAGCTGACGTGTGTCGCCTCACTGTTTTGAGCGATGCTCCTTCATGTCTATGTAGAGCGAGCAACAGGACGCTGACTTTCGTTGACTTAACGGTCACAGGTGAAGCTGTTAACAAGACATTTCTGATTCTTACAAACAGTCCCTTTAAATGTCTATTTTTCTCAACTTCCTCTTTTAAATAAATCCCTCTGAAATGTGGCTTTTGATAGTTACCTCTGAGTTTCTTGGCGTACCAGACTTCAGAACTTATCGTTGACAAAGGGTTCCAATGGTGACGTCTTCTGCAGCAGACTGCACTCTGCTGTCCGTCCCTTTGCTCCAGCATGTTCCAAACACACATATTATCAATGTTCTCTTACAGAAGCATTTCACTGCACAAGCTATAAACGTAAGCTGTGTATTAAGCCATGTTTTGGTCACCATTGGTGATGGTGTGCTATGCAAGTGGAACATACTGGAACATAGTAACTTAAGGATGGACAGTTGAGAAGCAAATTGTGCAGCGAGAGAGGTTTGAGACAGTTTTTCTGCTGTGACAATGTGTCCCCATTGGAATACACTGTAGCCAGTCCATTCTCACTCACAGCTCATCAAACACGGCAGCTCAGTCAGCGGCCCAACACGTCAAACTATGACGCTCTACGTGACTGAAGTTATGGTGGGAGTAAAGGAGGAAGGGAGGTTATAGTATAAAGAGTGATAAAGTCTGTGTAGGGAGGAGGTCGGGGTGGATGGGTCCGAATACACGGGACTTTCATCCAGGAGACCACTGTTACCACTGTTACCACTGTCCAGTGTGAAACTAACAAGTCAACACTGTCTTATTTTAAGTAACGTAATGGTATGTAAAGTAGCCTACGGAACTACGTCACAAACATACTTATTTGAACCCAAACCATAATATTTTCCTAAACCTAACCAAGTTGTTTCCTGTCAAAACGGAAATTGATTTTGAAAAGACAGTGTATGTATGTATGTATGTATGTATGTATGTATGTATGTATGTATGTATGTATGTATGTATGTATGTATGCATGTATGTATGTATGGGAAACTGACACCGGAGTGGTACCGAGAGCATCATAGTTTAATGTGTAGGGCCACTGACCAAGCTGCAGTATTTGACGAGATGGGAGTGAGAATGTGTCGTTGTAACCCCTTGACAGAGCTGTTGTTCTCTAGACCCAACTACAAGCCTACAAGGAGTATTTGAAACTATAAAAACAAGGGCAAAGTTACAGCAAATTGATATTTACATGTCTTTGAACAACATTGGCAACTGAGCCTTTCTAAAGATGGCAAAAAGCTCCTTCAGAGCTCCGTCCAGACAATATGGAAGTTGTTAAAAAAAACGACATTCAAACAGACATTTGTGCTACACAATTTTTGTAAATTGCCAAAATTGCCAATGCGACACTCAAGCATGCATTCCACAGCAAATGGCCAGATGTGCACTGTTGTGGAAATGGTTAGAGCATCAAATCCAAATGATTTGCATCACATTCCCATTTCTATCACTTTCCATAAGCGCTCTTTCCCAATATTCCTTAATGTGACATGCTTTGTTGAGAAGGCATACTTTTGGTCACTGAGGGTAGAGCAGGTCGTCCACCAATCGGAAGGTCGGCAGTTTGATCCCCGACTCCTCCGGTCACATGTTGAAGTGTCCTTGAGCAAGACACTTAACCCCAAATTGCTCCCGAAAACTGAGCCATCGATGTGTGAATGAGTATTGAGATTAGATCCTGATGGGCAGGTTGGCAGCCTCTGCCATCAGTGTATGAATGTGTGTGTGAATGGGTGAATGCTGACATGTAGTGTACAGAGCATTGAGTGGTCGGAACACTAGAAAGGAGCTCTATAAATGCAAGTCCATTTACCGTATAGCATAATACACCAGCTTTTGTGAGTACGGTCAATTCTACAGGCTTCAGAAAAGCCACATTCATGCTGACATTAACATTAACTTGATTTTGATAGCTGTATTTAATGACTGTAAATGTAGTTGTTTCCATAACAGAAGTCCACATGTGGAGACTTTTGCCGTTAGTTGCACATCTCAGGATGCATCCATCAAACGGGACATAAGATATGGGTAACACTCAGAAATGTCAGTCAAAAAAAATTGGATCTAAGCAAAAGGTGAAATTGAATGGAGCTTTGTAGCCCTCAGAGCCGTCGGGGGCCGGCGGCTCCTTTGAATTCAGTTAAAGCAGAGTCACATTTCAGTGTCTGGCTGCGCACGAGCCGCTGCCAATCATCCTCTAGCGGAGCAGAGTGAGGGAAAGGTGCATCGCCCCTGTGCTTTATGCAAATGAATCGGCAGTGGTTGTCAGCAATGCAGCAGCCAATGCCAATCAACAAGCAGTGTGTGTGTGTGTGTGTGTGTGTGTGTGTGTGTGTGTGTGTCCGTGTGCAGGGTTGCAGTGTTTTGTGTTTCGTGGCATATTTGTGTAACATGACATTCAGGATGTCAATCATGTCGGTGTGCAATTCCACATGAGTTGTGTGTGTGTGAAGTGCACCTGTATATAACAATAATGCACAGAGCCTGTGTGTGTGTGTGTGTGTGTGTGTGTGTGTGTGTGTGTGTGTGTGTGTGTGTGAAAGCGAGTGAAGCTTTACGTCGATAAGGTCTGACAACAGCAGAGGATACAGCGAAGAAGAAACATCGATGAGTCTGGCTTTGGGTGGCTTAGGGAGCCTTTACTGCATCTGCTCAGTTATTTTCAGTGAAGGGGGGGGACACAGTAAAGTCAATGAACTTATTCCACCAACAACTTAAAGCTCAAGAACTAACAGGTTTAAAGAGTAGTCAGTCAGATGATCATCTACACATCATTTATTTGCAGTTCAAGTTTTTGCCTAATCAGAACAAACCAGTACAGGATACTGTTTCATTTCATTGTATTCTTTTCTTTTAAAGCAGCAGTGGGTAGAACTGGAGAAAATATGATTCAAAAAGTTATTTTTATAAAACGGTCACTATATCCTGACAGTAGTGCATGTGACAGGTAATCTGAAAAAAATCATGTTCCTCTGTGTCCTCCGGTGCTCCTAACAGCATCTGCAAGATTTCACAGACCGGAGGAAAACAAGCAGTAAGAGCTGATCTGAGGTCTGCTGTCCAGCTGCTGTCTATGAGAGCCGGCTGTCAATCACTCGCCAACTCCGACCAAACGGTCAAACTAGGCAGTGCTGATCAAATATGAATCAATATTCTGTTACTGTAATGTCTAATTCTCTCCTCAAATGTTTTCAGAATCATCTTGTAGTGCACGAGATCTGATGAGGAAATACCAAGCACCGCCCACCAGCCGGAGCACAGCCAATAGGAACTATTGGTCTCTGAAATGACCTGTGATTGGTCAAAGTCTCCCGTCACGGGCTAGATGTTCTAAAGCCTGAAAACAGAGCCATGAGGAGGAGCAGAAGTCTAGTTTTCTCTCAGAACACTTGCATTATAATATGCTGAAAGATTATTATGGAATGTTTGCCCAATGATGCAAACATATACTGACTACTGCAGCTTTAATCTAAATGTTGTTACTTGATTTGTATGAGGCCGATTTACTTTGATTTGGTCATGGAAACCATCTGGGCATGTTTAGTGTATTTGGACTTGGACTTATATAGCGCTTTTCTAGTCTTCCGATCACTCAAAGCGCTTTACACTACATGTCAGTATTCACCCATTCACACACTGATGGCAGAGGCTACTAAGGTGCCAACTTTGCCCATCAGGATTTAATCTAAATACTCATTCACACACCGATGGCTATGCCTCCGGGAGCAATTTGGGGTTAAGTGTCTTGCTCAAGGACACATCGACATGTGATCCGGAGCAGCCGGGGATCGAACCACCGACCTTCCGATTGGTGGACAACCTGCTCTACCCTCTGAGCCACAGCCGCGATATAAAAGGTTAGAGGGCCAAGTAGTGATTTTATTACAACAAGGTAGAAGATCATGACAGAGCAGAACAACTGAAAGGGGGAAAGGTTGGGGAAACCTGCCAAGCAGCAGCCAATAAGTCAATCCACCAATTAAATGTTCAAGAGATGTGACCAACATCTGCCGTTTGAACTGGGATCACCTCCATGTCAAAAGTCCATACATATTCATTGTTTCTTCCAGAAATGTTCTGCAGCATTTAGAACATAACGGACTGAAACTCCAGAGAATCCAGAGGAATAAAACTGAAAAGGTCCATTTGTCAAGCTTCTTCAATACAGTCCCAATCTGCCATATGACTTCTAGAAGATACGCTCGGCAATAGGAAGTGGTTACAAAAGGATGGAGACCATAAATATGGTCATATTCTAAACATTATGGCTCCAGGTTTTGCTTCATGCTTCAGTGAAGGTTCCAAATCATATTGTTTGAAATAACATCAATGGAATTATTTTTACCTGTACAGAACTGGTTACATCCATTGAAAATCATTTCATGTCCCACGTTGCTGTGTTCATAAATTCAGGCTTGTCTTTGGTCAGTGTATCTTTTGGTCATTTGATTCCTTTCACAAAAGGATATTAAAATCCAAAAACTTAGTTATTTGATTTTCATTTTAAAATACAAAAATAAAAATTTAAATACAAGGTGTTTTTCTTTATCAGGGTCAAAAAGGGACAAACTCAACTAAAAAAACGGGTTGATTAACATTTTTTATTTCTAAAAACAAAAAATAAAATCGCTAAAAGACAGAAACGAAAAAACGCCCGTTGTTTCATATTCTGCGACCGGAAATTGCCATTTACAAAGTAAGAGCGCATATGAGCATGGCACTAACTGAAGGTGATGGACATGGATCAGTACGTCGTTTTTAGAAACAATAAAAGAGTGTGTCTCAGGGAAGAAGACATGACTGCAGAAAAACTAACTTCGGAAAAGTGTGAAAGATATTGACAGATTTGAATCAATAACTCATAACATAAACGTTGTTTAAACACCAACGAGGGCTCTTTGTAACCGTACTAAGATAGACAACGAGCTACAACCTCATCTTAATCACAACAAGCCGCACGCTCTTACGCAACTTCCGGTAGCAGAATATGAAACAACGGGCATTTTAGTTCAGTTCATCCCTCTTTGACCCTGATAAAGAAAAACACCATGTATTTCAATTTTAATTTTTGTATTTTAAAATGAAATCAAACAACCACTCATTTTTTGTATTTTAATATCCGTTTGTTAAAGGAAAATCAAATGACCAAAAGATACACTGACCATCTTTGCTGAGTGTTTCATTTCTTGTTTCCATGCTTGTTAAAGCAGTTGTTTCAAACCCTGCAGTGCTTCTCACCTTTATCTCAGTCCATGTGGGCTCATGACAACAACAGCAAGCAGTCCCACTTGGATCCAGACCAAAACAATTAGGCCAAGAGTTTGACAGGGGTTCATTTTGAGTGACAGCAAACTCCGACTACATAATGCCTTGGCCATAATGGGTTTTACACAGCTGATTTTATTTTGTGATCTTTAGAATAATGTCCATCAGTAGCAGGTCCAAGTCCTCTCTGGAATTAGAAACAAAAATACACAACTGTCAGGTTGTAAGTCAAGATCATCCAATAGCTAAAATGATCTACAGCAGACACCTTCAGGGATCATTTGATTTATGTGCTCGGCTATAACACATTTTCAGATGTTCCAACCTCAGTCCCAACCAGGATGAAATCTCCAGTTCTGAAGTGCCTTAAAGTTGCATTCTTTCTAATGACCAGTAGGGGGCGACTCCTCTGGTTGCTAAAAGAAGTCTGATTGATTAGAAGTCTATGAGAAAATGAGCCGACTTCTCATTTGGTTTATTACCTCAGTAAACATTGTAAACATGAGTTTATGGCCTCAATCGCCAGTTTCAAGTCTTCTTCAATACAGCATGATGTTCATCTAGTAGATTATCGTCCCATTTAAAGCGGCAGTAGTCAGTATATTTTTGGCATCACTGGGCTCAAATTCCATAATAACCTTTCAGCATATTGTAATTCAAGTGTTCTGAGAGAAAACTAAACTTCTGCTCCTCCTCATGGCTCTGTTTTCAGGCTTTAGAACATCTAGCCCGTGACGGGAGACTTTGACCAATCACAGGTCATTTCACTGAGAGAGAGCGTTCCTATTGGCTGTGCTCTGGTCATGTGACCGGAACTTGGCATTCCTTCACCAGATTTCACAATGTTGGCGGCTTCACAAACTTTCTCATTTTACAGCTAAACCGTGCACTACAAGATGATTCTGAAAACATCTCCCGAGAGAAATAGACATTAACGTAACAGAATATTGATTCATGTTGGATCAGCACTGCCTAGTTTGACAGCAGCGGGACAGCAGACCAGCAGACCTCAGATCAGCTCTTACTGCTTACTTTCCTCCGGTCTGTGAAATCTTGCAGATGCCGTTAGGAGCACCGGAGGACACAGAGGAACATGATTTTTTCAGGTTACCTGTTTCATGTTCTACTGTCAGGATATAGAGACCGTTTTATAAAAATAACACATGCACCTCTCTCAGTGAGTGGATGTGATACAAGTGTAAAGTTTGACCCTCTTAGAGTAACAGTTGATGATTATGTACACTCCAATGGGACCGACATTGTCAGAAAACATTCTGTTTAGATTACTACAGGTGGTCAAATCAAATCAAATGAAGGCAATACTGTATATCCTGCAAGTCTAAATGATCCCTTTAAGGTCAGAGAGTCTAGTGCTAATGATTCTATATGCTAATGGTTTCATCTCACACCAACTGTGGAGCAGATGATGAAACATATGGGCCTGAGACAGAGGCCCAGAAGGGACAATTCACACTAATACACAATCTGCATATATAAACAGTTTCCTGGAAAAAAAGGCTGCAACCTAATCCTCCAGATGAATCATTGGTGTTAATATGCCTTTAGGATAGTCCTACAAAGATGACTACTTTGAGTTGTGAACTGTTTCTTACTCCCCACACATAAGCTTTGAATATATCACTGTCCAACCATCAAAAATAATAATAACCTCAAATACTGGCAACTACTTCATTAATTTGGATCTATTTAACCCTCTGAGACCCGACTGACGTTACTGACTTTCAGAGGCTCTAGTAGGTTCAGTTTAAAAGCTAGAGTGAAGATCCTGGTATCGTATGAAACTAAAAAAAAACAAGGACTCCATTGGTACCATGCCAGGAAGGAGGTTAAATAACGCTCCAAAGTTGGGCTAAATTTAAGCGGGAAAAACTGGCATGGACATTTTCAAAGGGGTCCCTTGACCTCTGACCTCCAGATATGTGAATGGGTTCTCTGGGTACAAACGAGTCTCCCCTTTACAGACATGCTCACTTTATGATAATCACATGCAGTTTGGGGCAAAAAGCCATGCAGCTTTTCCATGCAGTATACATGTGTTATTTTCACCGATTCTAAAATCCCCATTGTAGCCATTTCGTTGTAGTGAGACCATTTTTTGAAACTTGACCTCACTATATAAATGACCTTTGGTGACCTCTAGGATAATCACAGCCTCGTGAAACTTTACAGCCACAAACTAGAGACCTAGAGCATTCAGAGGATGGATGGCTTACATAGGTATATTTACAATAAGGGGTTTTCTGAGCAGTTTTCAGAACACAAGTGTTCGCCATCCAATCGCAGAAAAATGCAATTCTTACAGAAATCTCCAAATGTCAAAAGTTTTTGATCCTAAATCCCAGAATGGCTTTTTCTATGGTGTTCCTCAGGGTCTTGGTGTCTTAATGTGGTATTTTGGAGGGATTACTGATCATTTTTTATCAATTCTCCAGTGGTAAAAAATGGTTATGACTAGAAGAACTCGACCCTCAGAGCTGAGCTGCATCTTAAATTAATCTTCAGGTTCCCAGCTTTCAGATGATGTACACCACTTCTATGTGACATCTACTGTTGACCTGCTATCTCCCCTAAAGACCCCCTGGGCCCCCTAAAAAGACACAAATGGGTGTATTGTGGGTCTCAGAGGGTTAATGAACTGTATACTATATTACTAGTGCTGAAGATGCTTAAAAAAAAGACTGAAATGGATTGTTGCAAAAAACTAAAAATATTCAGATGAAGTTTTAAAATTGCTGCAAAACAAACACTGATTTTCCCTGTGTCATCATCTGTTCTGTCTCTCTTGGTCTGTCTCTCTCGTCCTCATCGTGAAATGGAAGCCAATTTATTTATAAAGCACTTTTAACAATTAGGTTGAACTCAAAGTGCCGTATTAGGAACAGAGACTACCACGTCAGAGAGTATGGAGTGATAAAAGACCATCACGTACTGGGGATAAAAGTCAAGTACAAACTCTGACCTCACATTTCAAAGATGACAACGATGACACAAAAAGCAACCAGGTTCTCTGTGAGAACACAAACTTGTTTACTGGTGACAGTTTTGTCAGATAGTGACAAACCGTCTGGGCTTTGTATTGATTAAACTGCCCCCACTGACAGGAAGAGCTTATGAGGGATGTTCCAGTAGGAGATAACCACGATCAACAATAACAAGAAAATGACATCTTCTCCTATCAAACCATTGCTGGCATAGAAAGTGAGGCACTTTTTCTAAAGAACTCACACTTGATGATGAACTCATCTGTTCAGCAGACGCGGTGAGTGGTAAATGTTGAGTTATAGTAGCTAGCTGCGAAAACCCGCTAAAAAATGGAAAAAATGGACGTCGTCTCCGTGAGTCACCCAGAGGTTTTCTGAATTGAAATGGGTGAGTTATATAAAAATCAGCCCCCGTATATTTGTCATTATCCCTAGAGACCAGAGCTACTTTTTTAACCGGGCTGTAAACATGTTTATTTCTGTTGTAAAGGTGGTCATTTGAACACGGGGGTTTATAGCGATAGACTCTTATGGAGCCTCAATGGCCATTTGAGGAACTTCCGTTGTTGGCACTTCCACACTGGCTTCATTTTACAGCACTGGAAGTCACCGCTTGCACTGGACAATAGAGTCAGCTTCCACCAGCACACTAATGATCTCCAAAACAAGGGAGCCACGAAAGACATCAGTCATCCATTAGCTCAAGGGACTCATTGTTGCCTCTCATCTCCTCCTGTTGTTGTAGCAGTAATCATCCCATTCTCCTGTATTGTTCCACCTGCTTCTTTAACATGTGATCCGTTCCTAACCGGGCCAAACTCACACATATACACAACACCGCTGCCAGGATAATTGCCCCCCCCACGCCCAACCTCGCAGAGCTAAACAATAGGGCCATTGCACGCTTTGCAACCTCAATAGAACAGAACATCACACACCTGTTCAACCGCCACCTCACCCTACTGCCCTTCGGGGGCAGATACCGAGCACTGAGGTTCAGAAGGGCTCGCTTTGGGAAAAGCCTGATCCCTGCAGCCATAGCTGCCTTAGACACCAGGCCTCTCTGAACAGACCTTAGTGTGGACTGTCATGTTGTTACTGTTGTGCTGTTGTATGTATTATTGTCTGACATGTACAGTGCTGTGGAGAGGAACTTTCCCTTGGGGACAATAAAGTCTAAAGTGTAAAGTCTAAAAGCATGTACCATAAAATGTGTACTATATGTTGGGTCCTAACTAGAGCTGTCAATCAAATTAAAATATGTAATCGCCATTAATCGCATGATTGTACATAGTTATTCACGATTAATCGCAAATTAATCGCATATTTTTTATCTGTTCAAAATTAACCTTAAAGGGAGATCTGTCAAGTATTTAATCCTCTTATCAACATGGGAGTGGACAAATATGCTGCTTTATGAACATGTATGTATATATTTATTATTGGAAATCAATCAACAACACAAAACAATGACAGATATTGATCCAGAAACCCTCACAGGTACTGCATTTAGCATAAAACAATATGCTCCAATCATAACATGGCAAACTGCAGCCCAACAGGCAACAACAGCTGTCAGTGTGTCAGTGTGCTGACTTGACTATGACTTGCCCCAAACTGCATGTGATTATCATAAAGTGGGCATGTCTGTAAAGGGGAGACTCGTGGGTACCCATAGAACCCATTTACATTCACTGATCTGGAGGTCAGAGGTCAAGGGACCCCTTTGAAAATGGACATGCCAGTTCTTCCTCCCCAAGATTTAGCGTAAATTTGTAGCATTAATAAGGCTCCTTCGCGACAAGCTAGTGTTACATAACATGGTTGGTACCAATGGATTCATCAGGTTTTAGTTAATTTCATATGATGTCAATATCTTCACTGAAAAAAAGGATCCCTCGACAACTTAAAAATGTGAAGTTGCGTTAAAGGGACTGTATGTACCTTTTTAAATCATTTTCATTATTTGTATTCTGGGTTTCCTCTATCAGCCTGTAGACCGCGTTGACTGTAAAGAACCCGGGCCCGTTTTTCTGTGAAAATCCAACGGATGTGACATCATGCGTGATCACGAGTGCCTTCATTGTCAGCTCCGCTACAGGGCTACTGCAGGGCAACTCCACGGAAGCCAAACACAAAAAAACAAAGTTCTATCTAGTGAAACCCGTCTTGCAAAACAGGAATGTGACCGCCGTCGGGGGAAAAGTAAGATCAACATCGGCCGGGCCTTCGATTCATGGAGGGACCTTTGTTTGGTGAGCTAACATTACTGACAAGCCTGTGGAATATATAGTGAGATTGTGCTTTTAGCAGGCTAATGTTGCTAACGTTAATCAACATGATGCCTGTCAATCACGTTCAGTCTCGTGTGTGTCTCCTCACTCTGTCTACGTAGTTTGAACACATGCGAGAGCAACAGGACACTGACTGTCGTTGACTTTACAGCCACAGGTGTCACTGTTAACAAGACATTTCTCATTCACATAGAGCCTCTTAAATGTGTTAAAGAAATTATTTAACGACTTTGCGTTAACGCATCACTGTGTTACCTTTGACAGCCCTAGTTCTAACATATAAATGTATGATTTCATATGCAACATCAGTATTTCCAGTGTGTCATTAACGTGTTAACTCCATGTGATAAAGTATTATTCAATCTTGTTTTATCATTCCCCGCAGTAGAATTATTCACCTTTGATGAAAAGAAGAATGATGTTGCCACGAGTCGAGTGTCTCTAACGTCTAATTTATTAGCTCAAGTGTGATCTGTGGACGTGCTCTATTTGACAGGGACTTTAATCACAACACACGGGCCCAGCGCTTGTTGGTAGAGAGCTGCTAAATTGCCCAGGCATGTGATTTGGACGAGGACGGCAATAAAAATACGCATTAGCAAGAACACAACAGGCCGATCACTGGTTCTTAATTAGCTGTGTGAGACGGAGTGTGTGTGTGTGTGTGTGTGTGTGTGTGAGAGAGAGAGCGAGTGTGAAAGGGACAGAGCATGAAGGTTGCCTCTCTTCTGGCTATAACATTTATGAGAGGTCATTCATGTCACTTCTTTATGTTTGCATCTATCTCGCTTTCACACACACACTTTCAGACACACACACTGCTTTATAAACACACACACACACACACACATATCCTGCTCACATGTTTGTAACCTAACAGTCTCTAACTTGTGTGGACACACACACAGACAAGCATCATTTTGTGCCTTGTCTGTGTATAAAAGGTTTCCTTCAACATTGAGTTAGCAGCAGCTGAACAATGCTGCTCAGACTCTGACAAAACCATTTGTGACATCAAAGTCAAACTCTCGGAGGGTTCTTAATCAAGTTCTTTTCTCCTGTTTTCTCACCAATTCTCCCTTTTTTATTATATCAAGGGAAATCTGTCTGCAGATGCTTTCTGCTGTTTTTCTTGCACCATCTGGTTTCACATTCACACGGCATTGACACCTGGGAGCTGGGTGGTCCTGCAGCAGTCTCCTCCTGTCAGCCACTGATCAGCTCCACTGGTTACATTAAGTACCACAGACTTCTACTTCTTCAAATGTTTTTACAGAGGCATGACTGCAGAGCTGGTTCAAACTGTTTCATATTCTAAGTTGAACTTGGTCGGAGCCGAAGGACTGACATGTTGTTGTATGTTGGAGCAGACAGTAAACTCTGCTGGAAAGGACACTTTCACGTTTTGGCAATTAATGCATTCAAACTACTACTACTAAACAACTGCTGTATCTTGACCTCTCTTGCCACGTGGAAGCACGGTGACCTCAACATTTTCTGGTGAGCCATAGCTGAAGAGAATTATTGGAGAACGACTCGGACGCAGCTCGAGAGACGGATAGCTGGCTAGTTAGCTAGGTAGCTTGTCTCCGGAGGCGAGGGGACCATTAAACCCATTTTCTGTACCCAGCGTAGCAGTGATTCACTCTCCAACTACGACCAAATGGTCAAACTAGGCAGCGCTGATCATATTTTTTTTAAATATGAATCAGTACTCTGTTACTGTAATGTCTATTTCTCTCCTCACATGTTCTCAGAATCATCTTGTAGTGTACTGTTTAGCTGTAAAATGAGAAGGTTTGTGACCTGTCAGCCATGTTGAGATCAGTTGAAGAAATACCAAACACCGCCCACCAGGCGGAGCACAGCCAATAGGAACGCTCTCTCTCTCTGAAATGACATGTGATTGGTCAAAGTCTCCCGTCACAGGCTAGATGTTCTAAAGCCTGTAAACAGAGCCATGAGGAGGAACAGAAGTCTAGTTATCTCTCAGAACACTTGAATTACAATATGCTGAAAGGTTATTATGGAATTTTTGCCCAAAGATGATAAAACTTTCTGTCTACTGAAGCTTTAAGTTGTTAAATTGTACACATTAACTCTGGCTAGGTCTATGCTTCATAACATGACTTACTACTTCCTTGTTTTAGTTGTTACTGCAGTACTTCACCTCAGTGAGTCCGCGACATGCCGTAAGTCGGTTTACTGACTGTAGATTTCCCGTGCTAGGCCCCTGGTGCTGTGAAGTTACCGCTCTGCTGAGTAGGGATGTCACGAGAACCGATACTTCGGTACCAAGTCGATGCCAACATTCTAAAAAAGTGACGGTACTCTTTTTCTACAGTAGCGAAGGTACCGTACGTCTGTAATGGTCGTTGGTAGGGATGTGACAGTGAGGAACATGTTCCCACCAGTTAATAAACTTGTGACAACACCGGTGTTACCGATTACACCGGACATTTTACAAGAAAGTTGACGGTCAACATGTGCAGAGCGCTGACTCTGATCTTTACCGTCGGGTGGCGGTGTGTCTGGCCTCTCCGGTAGAGCTTTTGCTGCGGGGCTCCGCTGCGGGGGTCTACCTGGCGCCGCTGCTGCGTGCACACCGGCTGTGACGGCTCCATCCACCTTGCGGCGATTACCTCATTAACGTTATGGTCCCCTCATAGCGTTGGGATTAAACGTGAAATATTACCAAATAGGTTCGTTTGCTTTTCACTTCGACAATAAATCCTCTGCCTCCTGCTCCTGCTACTCTGAGCTGACGGACCAGATGCATTCACGGTCAGTATGTAGCGTCCGTCGTCTGACTATCGATTGATAACATGCCGCTGAAATTCTTTTTATTTATTACTTAAAGGCTACATGCCTCTGTTTTTTGTTGTTGTTGTTTTTTTGTTTTTTTACCGTGGTATCGAATTGGTATCAGGAATCATGGAAAATCACTGGTATTGGTATCGACTACTAGATTTCTGGTATGGTGACATCCCTACTGCTGAGTCAAAACAAGAGATCTATTGCTTCCACTTCAAAATGCATTACGAACTGACGTTTCCATCACGTCTGGCTACTATGACCCTGCCTTCACAGCAAATCAGGCATTGCGGCGATTTCCGCAGGGTTGTCCGGCGATGTGGGAGTGTCACTAAAATGGCATATTTAGATGACATTTGATTCCAATGGCCCATTGATCGCCGGTTACGTCATTGACTACCGCAGCGTGACGTCGGGTCGCCAAATATTTGAACTTGTTCAAATGCCTTTGGAAAGGGCCCACAAATGGCATTTACTGAGGAAACAGACAGGTCATTCCTTCACCTGCTGCTCCCTCTAAAAGTCTTCTGTCTTCACCCCCCATCTCCTCTCTCCCTCATCTCTCCCCTCATCATTCCTCTCCTGTTCATCTGATCCATGGCTTTATCTCTCCTCCTTCAGGCTTTTTTTGAATGTTTCCTGTGCAGCTCTTTCCTTCTATCTCGTGTCCTCCTGTTGATCCGCCTCTCTGTCTCTGCCTCTCTCCTTTTCCCTTGTTCTCAAGCCAAGCCCGATCTATTCCTAAAGTGCTTTTATCAAACAGGTTTGTCAGAAAGTGCTTTACGGAGATCAGGGAACAACAAATACTGATAAAACAAAAAAAAGCAAAAGATAAAAGCAAGAAAGTACAAGCAAATCAGAAATCAGAAGATAAGGGCAGATAGGTCCTCCTCCATGTGTGTGTTTTCTCTCCCAGTCTAAATCTTTCTCCCCATCATCCTTTATGGAAGCCAATAATGCCATACTGTAAGTGCCACGTAATGTAAAACCCTGTCAAAATGTAAGTATATATGTAGAAATGAAAACATAAACAACACAACAAACATAAGGCTTATTACACACCAGAAAACTAAATAGCTGAATGCATGAGAGATGAAGATACAACCTGCTATTCTTATATTTTAACCACTACTGGAGCAAAATATGTAAGTTTTGTCCTGAGGGTGGCGCCAGAAGAAAGATCATGTTCTTACATAAATAAAAAGGATTTATTACGTGGAAGTTTGAGGAAAATTCAACAGGAAAATCATTCCATATGCTCCTCAGACGTGGGCCAACAGATCATTAAGTTATAGTCCATCTCTGAGCTCAACTGAATGACTTCCTGCTGACTCCACACACCATAGTTATACAAATATATATATATATATATAAAAGTTTTACCAAAAGTGTACATGTACACAAAAGATGAAAATGGTGTACAGCAAAAAAAAACGACCTTAAGGCACAGTCACACGTGCAAAATTAACATTCCCCTCCCGTTCACTTCCATTCTATGCGAGCGAAGGGGCGAAAAAACATTCGCTACTAGTAGCGAAGGAAATTTGCATCTTTGGATTCGCGTGGAGTTCAACTTTGATGAACTCTCAGGTGAATATTGCCTCACCAGGCGATGGTCACTGCATTTGCACACGTGTGACCGTGCCTTTACGAAACCATCCCTAGACACACCTCCAGGCATGCATGTTCCTCCTGCTTGGTCCGGAGTATAGAACATTACTCCCTCCATCACTCCACTCAGCCGCCAGGAAACCTCTGTTGGTCTGGAGGAGCTGCAGCACTTATTGCTGTACAAACTGCATGTTTCCTTTACAAGCCCACATTTAACCAGAAATGGTCAATGCAAAGCACCTCATGAACTGAATGACATTGATCGCTTCACCAAAAATGATGGCAACAGTCAGTGGTTTCTCCCACACTGAGATAATATTGGAAAATGGAAATTTGATATGTGAACATAATTTATTCATATATGTATGTTTTGTTATGGTGAACTTGGCCCTCATTATGATTATAATGAGGATATGGAGAGTAACGATTGTGCAAAAGCGGTCACCGGCTTTATTTCCATACTTTGCTAATTTACACAATCCATTTGTGAACGGTGCTGCGGCGGTTAGCACTGTCGCCTACCAGCAAGAGGGTCGCAGGTTTGAATCCCGGCATCTCTATCATCGTGCGTACAGTTATGTTATAATGCATGTCAGAAATTACTGGAAAACATGCTGCTGTTTGCATGTCACATTCAGCATATTGGCATATAATCCATTTGACTACATTCTAACAAGATGTTACACTATTACATCCAGAATCCATGATGTTGGTTGATACTTAACTGTCTTGCTCAAGGGCACCTTCCAACAGAGATTTGAACCCAGACCCTCCTCTGTAAGTATATATAGTGTCTGGTCCATAGACTGTACGTATAGATGGACAATGTGTCTCCACTTCCTATCATTGTACTAAAGTGTAGCCACAATAATCCGGTAACGGGAGCTGTTACAGGGAGTCTGCGCAGTAGAGATCGGGCAGCTGGAGCCGTGGTATCGAGGTTCCGCTCACACACCTGCCTGAGCCAATCACGAGCCGAGCACGGCCGCAGCATGCTAGCGTTAGCCACGAAGCTGCTATGTTAGCACCACAGTAGCTGTTTGGCTAGATAGAGAAAACAACTAACCGTAATATCTCTATTTATGATCAAAATGACACATATTCTACTGCACAGACTGGTGGCAGTGATGGAAGTTAGTAACATCTCCAACAGGTCAACTCACACCATTTTTATAGCATCAAATAAGTCATTAAAACCAAACTGATCAGAAGAATGAACACTTGATATATACATACATCAGCGTCACAACAACTACCCAAAATGAATTGAATGATGAAAATGTATTTTCCATGTACTTTGACTTTTTTAGCTTGGTCCATGTCCCATCCACTAACATGGGGGGGGGGCGGGATTTATGAGATATACTGCAGCCAGCCACCAGGGGGCGATCCAGATGTTTTGGTTTCACTTTTGAAGAGCTGTTATGTCGTCCAGCTTTATATATAGTCCATGGTCTGGACTGACCGATATAGTCAAGTCAAGTCTATTTTATTTGTATAGCCCAAAATCACAAATCACAAATTTGCCTCGGGGGGCTTTACAATCTGTACAGGATATATGACACCCTCTGTCCTTTACAGTACCACCCTCTCATCGGATAAGGACGAACTCCCCACCAAATAAACATTTTAACAGGGGAAAAAAAATGTTAGAAACCTCATGAAGAGCAACAGAGGAGGGATCCCCCTTCCAGGATGGACAGATGTGCAATAG
This sequence comes from Sebastes fasciatus, assembly GCF_043250625.1. Lineage (NCBI taxonomy): Eukaryota > Metazoa > Chordata > Actinopteri > Perciformes > Sebastidae > Sebastes > Sebastes fasciatus. Next base: position 41,902,741 of record NC_133795.1, on the reverse strand, counting down.
ATGTCGTGTGAACAGAGTAACAACATGATGAAAATACAACATAGACAATCCATATGACAAACAAATAATACATGTTATGTGAACATACAGTATGTGAGAAGGTGGATCCAGGAGAATGTCAAACAGCTTCCTGGCGTCGCCAAACAGATAGAACCAGAGCAACACAACCTCCTCTCCACGCCAACCAGATAGAGCCAGAGCAACACGACCTCCTCTCAACACCAAACAGGTAGAGCCAGAGCAACACAACCTCCTCTCCATGCCAAACAGATAGAGCCAGAGCAACACGACCTACTCTCCACACCAACCAGATAGAGCCAGAGCAACACGACATCCTATCCACGCCAACCAGATAGAGCCAGAGCAACACAACCTCCTCTCCACGCCAACCAGGTAGAGCCAGAGCAACACGACCTCCTCTCAACACCAAATAGATAGAGGCAGAGCAACACAACCTCCTCTCCACGCCAACCAGATAGAGCCAGAGCAACACGACCTCCTCTCCATGCCAAACAGATAGAGCCAGAGCAACACAACCTACTCTCCACACCAACCAGATAGAGCCAGAGCAACACGACATCCTCTCCACGCCAAACAGGTAGAAGCAGAGCAACACAACCTCCTCTCCATGCCAAACAGATAGAGCCAGAGCAACACGACCTACTCTCCACACCAACCAGATAGAGCCAGAGCAACACGACATCCTCTCCACGCCAAACAGGTAGAAGCAGAGCAACACAACCTCCTCTCCATGCCAAACAGATAGAGCCAGAGCAACACGACCTACTCTCCACACCAACCAGATAGAGCCAGAGCAACACGACATCCTCTCCACGCCAAACGGGTAGAGCCAGAGCAACACGACCTCCTCTCCACGCCAAACGGGTAGAGCCAGAGCAACACAACCTCCTCTCCATGCCAGATTGATAGAGCCAGAGCAACACAACCTCCTCTCCATGCCAGATAGATAGAGCCAGAGCAACACAACCACCTTTCCACGCCAGATAGATAGAGCCAGAGCAACACGACCACCTTTCCATGCCAGATAGATAGAGCCAGAGCAACACAACCTCCTCTCCATGCCAGATTGATAGAGCCAGAACAACACAACCTCCTCTCCACGCCAGATAGATAGAGCCAGAGCAACACAACCTCCTCTCCACCATGGAACCTTGAGAGAGACCAGATTGTTCTGTTTAATTCACTGCTGCCCTGCAGTATACTCAATTACTGGAAACTTATTTTATCTCACACCTGCATCTCTTCTCTCCGTTTCCTCACCCCTCGATGTACGTCGGAACCTCCCACCTATTTCCCTCTCTGAGCCACAACTCTGCTCTCTTTCTGATTCTCTTTTCTGCTCATCAGTGCTGTAGTGAGTGACATATCTTCCCTGTCACAGTATAGTGGTTATCCTTTGCTTTCCATCCTCTCTCTCTCTCTCTCTCTCTCACTGTCCTCTCTTGGTGTCTCTCTTTCCTTGCCTATTCAGTCTCTGTCACGGCGTTGTTAGTTAATGTCATCACAGATTAAAATATAGAGGCAACCATGAGTGTGTGGGCCTTAGTGTGTGTGTGTGTGTGTGTGTGTGTGTGTGTGTGTGTGTGTGGGTGTGTGTGTGTGCGTGCGTGCGGACATATATGTGGGTTTTCGTGCATACTGAATGTGTGTGAGTGTTTGTGTTTTTACAAATGCAAGTCATCTGTTTGCATCCCTGTGTGTCTGAATCTCTATGTGTTTATGCACGTGTTTGGCAGTGTGTTTACGTGTGTGTGTGCGTGTGTGTGTGTGTGTGTGTGTGTGTGTGTGTGTGCGTGTCCTCCCTGCAGCTGTGTACTCATGCATGGCTGCCACTGGAATGTGCCTGCTGCTGCTGTTGAGGGCTGCTGTCCACTGCTATTCAGGACAAACACACAAATAAACACACAAACAATCTTGAACATCATTTTTGTTTCTTTCTAAGCATACAGTGTGTCCTTTCATTCAGAAACCTCTTCCCCTTCATTAAAGGCTATGGGTGGAGTTTCTATCAAATTAATTCAATTCAAACTAAACACATTTGGCATTAATCCCTTTGGTTATTTTTCCCTTTCTGATGCCAAGAAAACAAAAATACACATTTTGACTAGATAACCTGACATGATGTTGAAACTATCCGAGGAAGAGCAGTGTTGTCTCTGCTGACTCATCAGTAAGACACTCTGATGAATCCAACTTGGTTGGTGTAGAGGCTGTCAGTTTTAGTAGCCGAGGTCTCTCCGTCTTCAAAATGAAAGAAAGATGAGATATTTCACTTCCAACAATGTGAATCTATTCATCTCTTTAGCCATTTATTCAGATAGCCAAGATGGAGTTGTTAAAGGAACAGTGTGTAACATTTAGGGCGATATATTGCGCATAAGTGGAATACAATATTAAAAAATATGTTTTTTTTCGTGTATAATCACCTCAAAATAAGAATCATTGTGTCTTCGCTACCTTAGAATGATCCGTTTGTATCTACATAAGCCACTCTGACACACACACACACACACACACACACACACACACACTGTACATACTGGCTCTGCTCCAGATGACTAAGACTGTGTGAAAATATTGATACGCACGAGTATCGTGATATTATCGATTCTCCAAAACACTGTATAGATTTTTTAATGAACCTCTTAAAAATGCGATGGCCCGCCATCAGGCCAGGGCTCTATTCAATCTGTCGGAGGTTGTAGCGGGCTCAGTTTTAAAGCTAGAGTGAAGAGAACCTAAGGAATCCTTCGGTACCTAGCGTGTCATACTAGCTTGTCGAGAAGGAGGATAAATAATGCTCTAAATTTACGCTAAATTTTGGGGATGAAAAACTGGCTTTTCCATTTTCTGACCTCCAGATCAGTGAATGTAAATGGGTTCTATGGGTACCCACGAGTCTCCCCTTTACAGACATGCCCACTTAAAAAAAAAAAAAAGCAGTTTGTTATTTCTACCTATTCTAAAATGGTTTCCTTCTGATGTTTTCTTTATAATATGACAGTTTTCCTAAAATTAAATTTGGAAAAATTGCAAAATATGGCCTTGCTTACAGTATCGCAATATGTTGAATGGATACCCCTGTATCATGATCCGTATCGTATCGCCACATTCTTGCCAAAACACAACCCTACAAATGACCTGAGCTACTCTCACAACAACCGGCTCTGGATAGGGCCGTTCATCGTAGTTCTACTACATGCTTGGCACAGATGTTACATACGGTTCACCCTCTGTCTGAAAGGCCCCGTTTTAGCGCCTGTCTCTTTAACTCTCTGAAATGACCTGTGATTGGTCAAAGTCTCCCGTCACGGGCTAGATGTTCTAAAGTCTGAAAACAGAGCCATGAGGAGGAGCAGAAGTCTAGTTTTCTCTCAGAACACTTGAATTACAATATGCTGAAAGGTTATTATAGAATATTTGCCCAATGATGCCAACATTGTTTTGCCTACTGAAGATAATCATGTGGAAAAAAATAAGGTTTTACAGACTTCTTGGGGTGCCTAATGTACAATTTGAGTAGATTGCACTGAGGGAAATAGGGCTCGTGCCCTCTATATTCTTTAAATCCTGACGACCTTGCACCATAACAACATCATGATACTTACTGAATGTAAATATACTCCCATGTTTCAATAAATGACCAAGGATGTCATTGTTCCAGAGACAACTGTCATTATTAGCCTCCAGCCTGAAACACACAAGTCTCGCCTTGAAAAATACGATCTTCAGAAAGAGCAGTCTGGTACGACAGAGTATCAGGGCCATATTGATGGAAAATTAATCAATCTGAAATTTATATAATAAGTCATAATATTATGAGAATAAAGTCATAATATCAAGTAGTAATTTGACGTGTTATTTTAGAGGGGAAATAGAGCAGCGCGTGAAAATAAGGAACGTGGAGCAACTTGTGAAGTTCTACTTTAGTTTAGGTTTCACAAATAATGAAATACTTCATCTTTTGGCTCATCAGCACCACATCATCATCATCATCATCATCATCATCATCATCATCATCATCATCATCATCATCATCATCTTCAGGATCAGGACCTGGAAGAGATCGTGAAAGAAACTGAGTTTATTTTTAAGAAAGAAGCACACGGACCTGCTGGGGAAACGGATTATTTTGTGGAGGAGGGAATTACTTTTCTCTCTTAAAGTTATGACTTTATATTCTCGTTGCATTACGACTTTTTTTCTTGTAAAGTTATGACTTTATTCTCGAAATCTCAGATTTCTTTTCTTCCCTCAGTGTCGTTTGGCTTGTGGAGCCTTACAGGGAAAGATGGGCTTAACCACAAAACACCATCACAGCAGCAGCAATCCACTTGCCTTTTTCACACTCTGTACAGATGATGCAACATGGCGTTATGACAAAGAGCACAGCAGCCTGACAACATCATGCATCAAATGTTTGTGTGTGTGTGTGCGTGTGCGTGTGTGTGCGTGTGTCTGTGTGTGTGTGTGTGTGTGTGTGTGTGTGTGTCTGTGTCTGTGTGCGTGTGCGTGTGCGTGTGCGTGTGTGTGTGTGTAGAAGTGAGTAGGCCCACAGTCCACTGAAACGAATGCATTTTGGTCATATCTTCTTCATGTGGTCAGTGCATTTCTAAATCTAGTCAGCAAGTGCTTGTGTCTGTCTAGTTGTGTGTGTTTGTGTGTATAACAACCGACGGTTGTGTCCTCATGGATTTCCATTAGCTCTGTTTTCCTTTACTGCAGTAACAGGGAAACTTCTGTCATCAATATCAACCTCATTAACCAAATAAAGCAACCTGGAAATAAGTCAGTGTCACCCTGAAACTGTGTTTCTGTGGCTCTAGAACCTTTACTGCAGTGCTGCAACACTGACTTGATGCCTGACTGAAAGAATATATACAAAGAAACAGCTGATTTAATAAGATTGAATAAGTCCCCATCTGGGTGGACAAGTAACAGAAAGGTAATCTTCTCAGTACAGGTAATGTGCCATTTGAAATGCCGGAGAAAATAATCGTTTTAGTGTTTTTGGACATTTTGCATTGCTCCATCATCACAATTTTTGCTTAATGAAATAATACAATACTGTACTAGTCTAGCATTCCAGTAAACACTTATTTGATATGTGATGGTTGGAAATTGCAGTTGATGTCAGGACAGAGAAAAGCATGAAGAACAGGCAGAAGAAGAGTGTTTCAAAGCAAACAAAGGAGAGAAAAGAAGACATGGGCAGAATAAAGAGTATAAGAGACACACAGAGACAGCTGGGATGCAGAGTAGAACTGTAAAGAGAGCAAGAGGAAGAGATGGAAATGATTTGAGTCTGTGGAGTAGTTTATTGACCAGTTCTAACGGAGGGAGGCATGGATGACAAAAAGACCAAGAAGAAAAGATGAAGGCAGGTTGGGGGTATAAAAATCCCTTTTCATCGACTTCTTCTCTGAAAAGAGATGCACGCACATACACACACACGCAAACACACACACACACACACACACACACACACACACACACACAAACACACTGGAGCGAGCTTTCCCTCACCTATTGTCTGATAAATGTCAGCAGGGGAATTTAATGATAATTGAGGTCGTTTCATGAGGAATCACACCATGACTCCACATATCACAATGGCTGTCTAATGCACATGCACACACACACACACACACATGCACACACACACACACACACACACACACACACACACACACACACACACACACACACATAGTTGTCTTTATAAATCTCTATAAACAGCAACCACATGCATCTCTGTGATGTCTGTATCAAACTTCTCTTTGTATTGTCCAGTTCTATAGACATGTGTTTTACTGAATGGGAGAGGAAGACTGTTGACCTTATTGAAACTCACGGGAGAGAATAAAATGACTGAAATGTGCTTAATATAGCAGCAAACAACTATCTACTGTAAAGATATAGAGGTGCAAGTCTACCTGAGCAGAGAACGAAGTCACTCTCCCTGTGTATGTTGGAATCAAGGCTTCTCTGTGCTTTATTGACATAGCCGGACCAGCCACACATGCTTTAAGTGCATGTTTGTGCATGTGAGCGTGCCCCACTGGCTAGCTCACAGCCGCCGCTCTGCACTGCTCTCATACGGCGGTAGAAAAATGTGTAAATGTGTAAAATGTGTTTTGTGAAGTCACAGTGACCTTTCACCACCAAAATCGAATCAGTTCATCCTCGAGTCCAAGTGGATGTTTCGCCGTCGCTATGGAGATCAGCTGAGGATCCTGCCTCCCCTCAGGGACTACTATCCGCAGTGGAAACATGGCTGAAGTCTTGCTGCTTTTCATAAACCAAAACCTTTTGCAGTCTCAAAAACTAAAGAGAAACATGAATGTTATATTTTTAACACCCTGTGCTCTGTGAAGACAATCAACTAATCTGACAGTTTTGGACAGGCGGATCATGAAAACTTTATCCTGGGACACAAATACTTTTGCTCAGTAAACGGAGAGAGGGATAAGTAAAGGAAGGTGATTTTAATTAGCTGTCTCTGTCTCTACCTTTGTCTTTTTATATTCTTTCCTCCACACAGGATGAATGATCTCGTCAGACAGAGACAGCGCTATAAAACATGAAACCCATTCTCTTGTGTTTACAGCTCTCTCATTACGGTGTGTGTGTGTGTGTGTGTGTGTGTGTGTGTGTGTGGGGGGGGGGTCATGATTCAGATAAGGTGTCTTGAATAAAGAGATAGAGGCAGATAGATACAGAAATAGCTTTTTTCTTTTCTTCTGAGATAAATTGCATCAATGTCCACAGGATACACATGTTTTGCTATAAAAGGTGCAAAGTGTTCTTGTTTTGACCCAGAATCCTTACAGCTCCTGATGTTCCTGATGTTCCTGGTGTGTCCGGGCTGTTAGCGTTTGAACGTCGGGCCAGTTTGAGAATGAGGAATGAAAATTCTGAGGGGGCCAGTCACATCATTTTAACAATGAAATGCCACTTGTTTCAGTGTTTGCCACCTCACACCAAACTCAAGAAGACCCCAAGAAGTTCATCATCTCATAAACTCCTTCTAAAAACAGAGAGATTAGCAAAATCTGCACTCATAGAAAAGAAGTAAGATGCTACTCTTTAAATAAAATGCAAACAAAGACTCTGGATTCAAATGATTGAATAAAGGATACAAGGTGAAATGTGTGACGTTTGCCTCCCTTGGGATATAAAATCACATTCCTGGCAAAGTTGTCGGTGTTTTGTTTGATTGTATTTGCACAAGGGGGCGACAGAAGAGGAGAGAAGAAAAGGAAGATAAATGCAAACTGTGCAGGTACAACAAACGCCCTCTAAGGCGCTCATAAAACACCTCACCTCAAAAGAGAAAGTATGAAATCAAATGCTGAAAAGAGAGCGACACGCTGTTTGAGACTCTCTGCTCCAAATCACAGAACAGACTGTGAGTTTGTAACTGTCAATTCCTCTCAGTAGAGAGTTTGTCCTGTAAAAGCCGGTGTTTGTCTGTGGTTTTAGATCTAATGGATTCACTAATGGATGTTAAATGGACAGAATTTTCATAGTAAAACTGAGAAACTGAAAATTCCACTGCAACATGTTTCCACTGCATTTTACTACTGAGCACAGCATGAAGGTTGCAATTGCAAATGTTAAAAGGACCGTACGGACTTCTCACAACTTCAGAAATATTCCCTTTAACAGGTTCAAACATGCAATTTGTAAGTTTATGTATGCACGTTTTTTTCAGAAATCCCATCTGCCTGCTCCTGTTCACATCACCAGAGAGTCATGATTACTGTGATCAATAAATCCTTACAGCTGCATATACATTTGATTTTAAAAGAGAGGTAGATGGGGGATGAAAACTGGAATTATGGCTGTTTTCTTATTCATTAATGCAGGTGTGAACAGACTGAAACAAAAGGGGAGTATTCATTTAAATTTAATATAATGTTACTGTATATTGTGTTATTCAGTGATTACACCACAAATCCACCAGTTTCAACTCCATGTCTGGTTCTTTAACTGAGGAAGATGCTGACCGGTGAGCACCCGACCCGTGTAATGACTTGATCATGCTTCCACTGGTCACAGCAGAGCAGCTTTGATCGCTTTCAAAGGAAAGCCTTCCTGCCGTGGCTGATGGCTGGAGTGGAGACTGGCGGTAAGTTGCTGTGGATAAAAACTGCAGCTAAAATGACTCTAATGTAAAAGAGTAGCCGACAGTGGAGGTTCAGGTGGAGGTGACCACCTCCTTTCAGCTCAAGTCCGATTCCCTGCTGCTCCGGGCCTTTGAAGTCCGGATGAAATGGGATTGAATGCTGTTTATCCGACACACTGAGATATTATTCTCTCTCTCTCTCCTTCCTCTACGCTTCTCCACATTATTCTTGTTTTTTTTCCCTCTCTCTAAAGCCTTTCTACCCCCTACCCCCCCCTCCCCCCACCTCTTGAAATGTGTCTTCCTTTGCAGTCATTCCTGTAATGGTCTACGCTTCCTTTCCTCACCTCTTCTGTCCTTCCCCCTTTCCTCTTTTTCCCTGGACTAGAGTAGTGCACTTCAATCTTTTTTAAATTCATACAGGTCCAAGTCGGGTCCAAATCAGGTCCAGGCCCATTAGGGGGACCAGGTGTCCCACTTCTTGAGGGACTGCACAGAATTTGTATCCCTAGTCCCACGTCCCACATATTGAGACGATGTCCCACATTTTCATTGGCTCTAGTTTTCAAAAGTCAAACCGCTGCAGGACAGACGCTTGGTTTTTAAACCTGTCTTTTAACCAACGGCTGTGAAGAAAGCAGGAAGGCTGTCATCATCATCATCATCATCACAGGGGCTGTTTGCTGTCAAACTGAGCACACGTGGTTCAAGAGCAGGTTAACATTTCACCGTCTTTGCTACGCTACGCCCAACGGAGACAATTGCGAGTCACCGCAAAGTCACAAGCTCTGCAGATTTATGCGGAATGTGATGGAAACTAGCAGAAAGAAAAGGAAGAGCTAGCTGCTCTTCCTTTTCAAAGTGGAAACAGTCGGGATTATGAACACGGTTCAGTTCCAGAAACAGGCTACGATAACCAAAAGGAAAAAAAAGGAAAGGAAAGGAAAATTTGCCATAAATCAGGAGAAATGCGGGAGAATTATAACCCCGGAAGGAAACCGGGACAGGGAAATGAAAAAGGGGAGTCTCCCAGGAAGGGTTGGCAAGTATGGTAATGGCTACGCCGCTAGATGGCCGAACACACAAAGCAGTTGCCGGATTCGTCTAAAGCAAGTAACTAGCTAGCTGCAAAAGACATGCAACCTCCTCGTTCATTTAAATTAGACCAGTAAAACTAAAGAAAGGCTCACCCAATGGCAAGACAATTTAACAGGCTCAAAAACCACAACAAAAAGGATCCCGAGTAGTGGTTACTTTTTACGTTTTGTCCATTCCCTCCTTTTATTCCTGTCTTGCTTTTTTCTCTCACATTCCCTCTTTCTCCCTCTCCATCTTTCTCATTCTCATTCTGCTTCCCTCGGTTCATTTCTCAATGCTTCATTGCATAAATGTGAGCAGCGTCCTCACAGTGTCCGGTTAGAACTGGCATTATAAAAGGAAAACAGTCAAAATACTAATCTCTGTTTCCTCTCTGTGTGTCTATGCTTCAGTAGAGAGGTAAGCTGCTACTGTGACAGCAGACAGAGAGATGAACTGGAACAGAGACTCCACACACACACACACACACACACACACACACACACACACACACACACACACACACACACATAAACATGCGGCCTGCCCACTGGCACAAATGAACACACTCCCTCACACACGAACAAGCAAATACAGGCAGTTACAAACACAGTAATGTGTAATGTGGATGTGTTCTATCAACGTATCCTCATACAACGGCTCGGATGATAGTTATTCCTCATTTTTCATGCATTCTACGAATGTCCAGCAACACGTGTCAGTTTCTGTGTGTAAAATGCATACAGTCTTTTCAAAGTAAACTTCTGTCTTCACAGGAAACTACTTAGTTGGGTTCAGGTAGAGATTATTGTTTGGGTTAAAATAACTACGGAAGTGGCGTTATTTTAGTACTGAAGATACGGGACAGATAAATCAACCTTGACTTCTGGTTTCACAGCGGACATGAACACCGGCCTCCTGGGTGTCGCTCTTTGACTTCCTGGTTCACAATGACGTGGATTAAAATACACATTGATTTTGTGGGATGTATAAGAATTACAGTGCATTCCTTTTTGTAGGTGTGGCAACAAACACGGTATAAGAACAGCCTGGTTCCATTCTAAAATCCAAACCTCTCAGGATCCAGAATGTTTTCTCACTCTCTCACAGCTCTACAAGGCCAAACTGCACCATGTGTGTCAGTGTCTGGTTGTAGCTGTCAGGATGTCTTAGCAACAAATGAGTGTTTTGGTAAATCCAGTCATTGGGATTATTGACTTAAAGACATTACTGTCTTTAATAGGCTGTAGCGGCTCCGTCGTGAAGCTAGATTGGTACCAACCATGTCGTGATAGCTTGTCAGCAAGGAGGTTAAATAACGCTCCAAAGTTAGGCACAATTTTGTCGAGGGAAAAAACTGGCATGGTCATTTTCAAACGGGTCCCTTGACCTCTGACCTCAAGGTATGTGAATGAAAATGGACTAGGGCTTTCAGCTGCACTGCTCCCAGGCTCTGGAACTCCCTCTCTCCACACATCGGACAGTCTGACACTGTTACAACATTCAAACCCCCCCCCGAAAAGTCACCTGTTCAAAGTGGCCTGTTCACTGAGGTGTCCATCAGTCTGTGGTAAAACAATGGTTAAATTCAGCACTAAATCAGTGCACAATGATATTAACCCAAAATGACTGCAACAAGTTCTGAGACATAAGTGAGCATGGGGATGAACATCATAGACTTCCATATTCATTTTGTAAGCTCCTATGAACTCACACAATTTATTTGAATGAATGAATTAACTCATGTTTATTTCAGATGTATGACTAGAACAACTCAACCCTCAGTGTTGAGCTGCATCTCAAATTAATCTTCAGGTTCTCAGCTTTCAGATGATGGACACCACTTCTATGTGACCTCTGCTGTTGACCTGCTATCTCCCCCTGGTTATGTGTGTCTCTGAGGGTTGAAGGTATAAAACAGTTTATGGGACAGGCTAAGGAATGATTTTTGTTTCTCAGTGGTTCACAGTGGTCCTTTATGTATTTAATATTTCATATGAGGAGGTGCAGCTGAGGTTTGGGATATTGTTTCCTCTATGTGCTGAAGCCAGTGGTTAAGACAGAGAAATGATCTTTCAGAGAAACATGTGAGGTGTGGAGAGAAGAGATGACAGGGTGACGACAAGCCAGACCTGGCAGCCCCCCCCCCCCTCCCCCCTCCCTACCACACACACACACACACACACACACACACACAACATCATCAGAACACACAGTCCAACACAAGCCATCAGCTGGAGGAGGTGTGAACATCGGTCTGCTCCCTTTTGTTCTTCTTCTTTGATTTCATATTGTAGACACAGCCGAGGGTGTTAGACTATCACCTGCAGCGAGCATCAGTATAGTCACATTGTAGAATGAACCAGAGCGACCAGTGTGCCTTGTAGGAACCTAATCTTACTGTGAACTAGGAAGCATAAAGCACAAACATCTACCAACACTCTCTTTCTTCTGTATATATGCTGTTAAATGAGTGTTGATGAATTTGGCGCTGTCCGTGGTGCTGATCTCAGGCTGGTTAGCAGGATGGGAGTGGCATGGTGAGCCTCTCCATGGTGGCAAAGCAATTGTCTGCTTTGCAATTGCCTGGAGGGGTTTTGTGTGTATGTGTATGTGTGTGTGTGTCTGTGTTTGCACGTGCGTACAAGCATGCGCTTGTGTTTGGGACGAGGGCCCAAGAAAGAAATGTGCACTGGGGCCAATCACAGTTATGTTCCGCTGCTGCCCCTATGTGCTGATAGCTTTGATCTGTTTGCTGATTCCCTCCAGTTTCATCTGTCATCATCGACCCAGTCATGTAAACAGGGTTATCACCTGGAAGTGAGGTGATCTGTGGATTTGCTTTTCTTTCTACATCCCACTGTTGATCAAAATCTAACTAGTACTGCCTGTAGGGGAAGTGAAGAAAAACACTCCTCTTCTGCCTCTCCTTGTAAATCATACACCAACTCGTGCAGAACAACACCATCTACAGCTGTTAGATCATATCAGACCTGAAGCAGACAAGACACCCACACAATATACATGCTAACACCTCATACGGTAAAGGGACCAGGAGGTCGTGTAGAGTTCAGTGCAAGGTTAGCTGCAGATACCTTGAAAGCTGTCCCGCTCTGCACATCCCTTTAACTCAAGGTGGAGTTGATGCTTCTTACAGCTGTCAGTTCATATATTCTTATATTTAATTAGAGGAATCTCACTGCGGTTGTAGCTTCCTCTCTGGCAACAAGCTAAGCTACTTTTAAGATAAAACAAATTCCACCTGTATTTCTGTGAGAAAGCTAGCTCCGGCTGGTGGGCGGTGCTTGGTATTTCCTCAACTGATCTCAACATGGTCACAAACTTTCTCATTTTACAGCTAAACAGTACACTACGAGATGTTTCTGAAAACATTTTAGAAATAGGCATTACAATAACAGAATATTGATTCATATTTGATCAACGCTGCCTAGTTTGACCGTTTGATTGGAGTTTGCAGGTGATTGACATCCGGCTCTCATAGACGGCAGACTCCAGATCAGCTCTGACTGGTTGTTTTCTTCCGGTCTGTGAAATCTTGCAGATGCCGTTAAGAGCACCGGAGGACACATGACTTTTTTCAGATTACCTGTCTCATGCACTACTGTCAGGATATAGTGATAACTTACACCGATCAGCCATAACATCAGGTCAGCACAGGCACCCTGACCGGTCCCCATACTCAACAAACTGCTCCTCACTGTGTGTTCTGACACCTTTCTATCAGAACCAGCATTAACGCTTTCAGCAGTCTGAGCTCCAGTAGCTTTACACGATCAGACAACACGGGCCAGCCTTCGCTCCCCACGTGCATCAATGAGCCTCGGGTCTGACCCTGTCGCCGGTTCACCGGTTCTCCTTCCTCAGACCACTGTTGGTAGGTCCTGACCACTGTAGGCCGGGAACATCCCACAAGAGCTGCAGTTCTGGAGATGCTCTGACCCAGTCGTCTAGCCAGCACAGTTCACATCCTTACGCTGGCCCATTTATTCTGCTTCCATGATCCATCCGTTATTCCTGTCCTGTCAGTGGTCTGAATGTTATGGCTGATCGGTGTATATCCTGAAGAATCTGTTTTGAATCCTATTTGCTCCAATCCTACCTACTGCTGCTCTAACTGGATCAGCCAAAGGCAAGGCATCCAGTTATTTCATCTGTTCTCATATGGATATGAATATTTACATAATGTGTATTATTATGATGATAAAAGACCGCATAAACCATGATAAAGATTTAATTACCCGCTTCAGGTTGGATATCAGTGTATTACTGCCCAAGAAAACCGAGCTGAAACTGCTGGAGTTTAGTGACGACAGATGGTGAAAGGAATGAAAAGCAAAAGTAAAAATCACTTCATGTTGATCCTCCTCAGGAAAAGCGTTACAGTAAAGTGTCACCTTCATTTGGTAAAACACTGACAAGCAATGCAGTTTGTTTAAGACAGACTTCCAGTCAGTTCAACCAAACCATCAGTATTGATTTGGCAATCATAGTAATGTAATCCTGTAATTTGAAAATGCCACATGTAGCATTTAACAGGGTGGCAAGAGTGTATTCTCGTATCTCATTTTTAATTGTCTGATATGTAAGTGCATCATTATCAGACTGATATAAGATGTCACAAATCCAACAACCCATAAAACTAGCAATTATGTTTTGCAAATATTGGGTTGTAGATTTGCCAAGGAAGAAACACACACAACCCCATTTCACATTCAACACCATGGAAACGATTAGTTTGGCAGCATGTGAGAGTTGAGGAGAGGCAGGCAGTGAGACATGCTGGGGGGCGGTGGTGTACATGTGTGTGTACTGAAGTGTGTTACTCTTTTTCATAGCCCACGTTCAGTTTAGCCTATAATTGACTTATAAGCTGCATGTGGGTGTGCAATTAACTGAAACCTAATTAAGGAACTGCCTGAAATCTGCATAAGCAGTTAAGCCAACCCAACAACAGCCAGCATCTACACTTCCTTTTATAGACTTTTCATTAAACAAATACACTGACATTTGAATACATAAGCACTTTGATCGACCTGCTGTTGACAAACTGCATTTATGAGTAGTTTTAGCCACAAATGTGTGATGTGTTAATTCTTATGTCTTTTATTTAGCATTACGCATCTTTCTTAAATTCTACACACGGTCCTTAAACCTGCAAACAGCCAACTGACCGATCCTAAAGGCGTGTCCACACCGGGAACGTCAGCAGCGTGTGGCGGCTGTACGGAACCTGTTGTTTTTTATTTCAGTGTCTGTGTTAACAGGTTAGAGTAGCCACACAGACCGCGTATAGTTTATATCAAAAACCTTCAAATTGTCTTGGGGGAAGACCCAAAAGATTGTGACACCATTGTTACGGGTCTTTCATAGTACTGGTACCCTTGAACAGCTTGCTCAACTGTTATTGGAGCACAGAGCGAAGAGGGGCGGGACATAGGAAGGGCCAGTTCTGGTGCAGAGGAGAGTCCTTTACTCATTTCCACCAGAATACAAACATTAGATGCTTGATTATGCTCATATGCTCTTCCTAAATGCTTAACACTGAGAAAATGAATGGGAAGTATCCAAGAGCATGACTCAGACAGATTACAGAACGAAGTGGTTTACTTCAGAAGCACTTTACAGGAATCACTTATTAATTCTTCCGGGACCAGTGGGTATTCTGGCTATTTTAAAAGGTTGCGTGTCAATTTATTCAACTTAAAGAGGGAACCTGGTACAGAAATAGATTATAGACTTGAATATGTTGGCTGTTGTAGTCTAAACATTTGATTTTTTTAGCATTTCATAACAGTTTTTCAACCCTTTGGACCTCTCAAAAAAGAAAAGTTATGTTATTTATATTTACTTATTTTACCCAGAAATATAGTATAATAAATACACTGTATGGGTAAAACTTTTTATGCTTTAACATGGTCTGAGGTCCTCAAAAAGCTTAGATTATAACAACATCTGTATTGAGTTGGATACATTCACGATAAAGAGCAAACATTGTAAGGTTCTCCTTGTCTCTTTACTATAGGAGCCTGTTGCCGCGCAACAGCCCTGTTTATGTTCTTTTATTCATTGGTTTAGAGAGCGGGGGCCACAATGAGCAGAAGGTTTGCAGTAGACAAGGCTTTGCAGAAAGGTGCTGAGCCTTTCATCCACATGCTCAATGTTGTTCTTCACCACCAACAATCTCCGCTGGCTGCGGGAACTTGTACTGTCTTGTACTGGTCTCCACATTGTGGTGTCTCCACAGCTGGCGTAGCCCTGATGTGGGATATGTAGCAATAGTTTTGAGGAGGTGCACATACAGTACTCTCATCAAGCATAGCCAACCATCATACAAAAACAGCTTCTCCCTGACAAACTGTGAAGCTGACGTGCACTGAACAATGTTAGAAATGTTGTTCAGTGTACTTCCTGCTCCTACTGTACGAGTAGGTCGTTTGCGATGTAAAGCCAAAGCTCATGATTTATGTGCTCACACTGTACGGCCCGATCGTCAGCCACGACCTGAGTGCAAAATTTGGTCCAGAAACGGGCTAAAAAAGGGCTAAAAAAGGATGGCCAGCTTAAGCAGACCATAAAGCTTGAAATCAAAGCTGACTCAGCACTTGTTTGGATGGTATTCCAAAGAAATCCCAAAAAGCAAAAAAGAAGGTGAAGACCATAGTCTCAAAGGAAGGACACACTTTGTGACAAGAGTCTGTGATGTTTTTACTGCACAGCATCACCAGCTGAGACAGGATCACACTGGAATGAGACTATGTGGCTGTATCAGTAAAGGCAGCACCACAGAGCACTGTGATGGTATCCAGCTGGCGGCAGCATCTGTAGAAACACAGGCAGCACCTGCATCACAGCCAGCATGGATTCTAGTTTGTTGGGGGGGGGAGGGAATGGGTAATGCTTGGTATACAATTTTACAGAATTACCATTTTTTAGATTAAATATGATAATGACATACATGATTGAATGCATATACCATTATCATAAATTCCCAGGCACCTTATGAATGAAAATATTGTTTTCGGTTCATTCGGAGTCAATCTTGGAGCCCATCGGCATCGGCCTGACAACAATTTAGCTTCTGGAGGCAACGGCCCCGGTGTAGCCAGCAGGTATCCGGGCGAGGACTTCCTCTTCCGTGCGCCGGTCAGTTATTCACATAGCAACTGATAGCTGGATTAGCAACTTGAGATGCTAGGATGGAGTTGGAGCTGAGAGCCGACCGGATTGTTTCACAAGTAAACAGTTTACAAGCTAATGTTAAAGCAATAAAATGCAAAATCATCATCATTTTTGTATGTAAACTGTTAATACAAATCAATACATTGTTTTTGAGAAGCGATGCAGTATCACAAAACATAATATTGCGCTATTTTTCTATATTTTGTTACACCCCCTACTCGTTTGCGGGGGATAAACCATGGAGGTCTCGCCTATTTTTGACGCGTGCCGAGCGCGTCTCACAGCAGCAACAGACAGTGAAGGTGATCTATTGACCGTATATTAACATCATATCAGCTACAGTACTACAGCTTACATGTCTATCTGTAGAAAATGTTACGGAGATGGAAAAAAAAGTAAAGACTTATTTTTAAACCAATCAAGATTTAAATTAATTAAAAAATAAAAGCCCTCAAGCGTTTTTTCTGTGGACAGAATTATTTAATTTGTTAACAAGAGGCTTTTATTCTGAAATATGTACCGGACAGTGTTCTAGAACATGCAGTGACTTGGAGAGCTCCATGAATGAATATAGTACAGAGTTTTAATTGTGGATTATTACTATTATTTACAAATTACCACACGTTTCTTAACCTTTCTCGGTCTAAAATAAATATAAATTATATTTATATGAAATGAAATGGCCATTAAAAGGCAAACTCTATGTAGAAAAAAAGGGCTGACAGCAGCAGCTGCAGCAGCAGAAACGCAGCAGACACGCAGCTGGTGTGAACGTCTGACGCGTGAATAACGCAGCCACCACGCCACGCCACGCCACGCCACGCAGCCACCACGCGATCCTGACGTTCCGAGGCTTTAGTGTCTCTAATACTGATCTTGTGGATGGGGCGTTTGTGCAGGGGAAGCCAAATGGAGGCAACTAATTGTACGTGGTTTGATTCTATTTGGACAAGAAGATGGCAATGCCAAATGTTAATGCAGGAAATATTGTATCTTAGAAGAAAGCATGTTTTTTATTTAACAACACGTGCTATCTGAGAATTCCATTTGTTTCCATGTGAAAACAGGGCTCGATCGGAAACAAATGATTGAACCATGTGCAGCGCTAGAGACTTAACCCACAGCCAAAAAAAACATGAAATACATGTTTGGTTTGTGAGGACATAAAGAAGCACATAGTGAACACTGAGTGGGTGACACACATACACACACATACACACAATACACACACATATACACACGCAGACATAGACACTTACAAACCGACTTTAAAAAAGATGTCACACACAATGTCACGTGCATGAACTGTGCATTCACCAACATACACATATCCACTCTGTCATAAATAAACACAGGTTCTCACACACACACACAGATGAGACACAAAAACATGTACACACGCACAGTGCAGCAGAAAAGGCCATAAGGCATAACTCTCTGTGGAGCTGCCCTGTCTGTCTGTAGGTCAGCCAGCTAAAACTGCAGAGCAGAAGGGGCCACACACACACACACACGCACGCACGCACGCACGCACGCACGCACACACACACACACACACACACACGTAATCACAGAGTGACAGACATGCACATTCGCACTCTCGTCTCACACTCTTTCATCCAAACAGTCACACACATGCACCCACATACACACATGCTACTTGGCAGCCACTGAGCTGAACAAAGTTTCAGTGCAGTTTAAGGACATTTAAGGATACAAGCAGCTAATCCACACGGCCTGGCTGGAGAGCTCTGCCAACTGAACACAATCAACACTCCAACTACACACACACACCAGTGGAGGCTGGTCCAGAGAGGCAGAGGAGGCTGCTCCTCCTCTGTTTTTTGAGAGGCAAGAGGGAGATCAAAATATGAAAAGAGTAATTAGCTGAATTAAGTCATTACCAAATCTAAGTATCATTTATAAAATCATTTTTATCTCTTCTTTGGTAAAAAAAACATTATTTTATACATTTGAATTAAAATGCCTCCACAGCAGCCCCTGTAGGGCAGAGGGGGGAGGGCAGCCTGTGTGTGTGACGTGGTTGTGGCATCGTGGGGGGGGTAGAGGAGGTCGAGCACCATGCGTCCTCCATTAGGGCGGGACCTCTCCTATCAACTCAATGCATTTCATTTTTGACATGCTTGTCTGTGATTGCCTGAAATACGTCAAATGACGCTCCAACGGAGGATAACCTCCTTCAGCTGCTTACCAATCAACAACCAGCACAATACATGACTGACAGCAGGTTGTCCAATGATGATGTCCCAGTTTCATCTTCAATTGTCTACCACTGTATGCTGTATGTACGTGAGTAGGACCGAGTGGGACAAACTGGCAGTAAAGATAGATGAATACTGTATTCATCTATCACTTTAGCTTGTTGTTAGCTTGTTGTAACAGTCCTGAATGACTGTAAACTAGCAGAGAATGGATTTGGACTGTGGAGGGTGAGGGGGGTGAGGGGCGCGACAGGCCCCGCTGCCTCAGCTGTCCGGGTTGGACTGACGGCGGAACTACGGCGGTACTGTCGATGTCCTGGCCGTGTGCTTCTGTAACTTACTCCGCTCACCCCGGACTGGATCCCGGCAACGGACCGCTGCACGCGCTGCACGCGCTGCACGCGCTGCACGCGCTGCACGCGCTGCACGCGCTAAACGGCATGGAGGACGTTCGCACTGTCACGTACTCGTTGGACTGACAGGCTTCTAGTTCATCCCAATGCAGAGCCGGCAGTGATGGTTTATTAGAAATCGTCATTGACGATGTCATCAAAGCACTCGGAACATTCGATGATGTCATCAAAGCACTCGGAACATTCGATGATGTCATCAAAGCACTCGGAATAATCAATGATGTTATTAAAGCACTCGGAACATTCGATGATGTCATCAAAGCACTCGGAACATTCGATGATGTCATCAAAGCACTCGGAATAATCAATGATGTTATTAAAGCACTCGGAACATTCAATGATGTCATCAAGGCACTCGGAACATTCGATGATGTCATCAAAGCACTCGGAACATTCGATGATGTCATCAAGGCACTCGGAACATTCGATGATGTCATCAAGGCACTCGGAACATTCAATGATGTCATCAAGGCACTCGGAACATTCGATGATGTCATCAAGGCACTCGGAACATTCGATGATGTCATGGAAGTCGTTGTTTTACTTCTTAATAAGAAAGTAGAGATCAGCCCAACCCAGCTGACTCCCCAGTAGGAACAATATGTTTCTCACCACATCTCCAAAATAATGGCAGAGCCAAAACTGTCCTGTTTCAGAGAGATGTTCATATGTCATCATGGCATATTGGAATCAGTTTGTAAATGATATATAGGCTATTGGAAGAAGGTCTGGATGCTTCCTCATAAATACCTAATAGTGAATAAAGAAAAGGAAATGAATCACCACATGCAGAAATTAAAAAAAAGGCATAAAGACCTTAGCAGATTTGTCATTGATCATATCTTTAAAGACTTTATTATTTGGTGTTTGCTTTCTTCAAAAACACCAAAACAATATTTTCTTAAAAAAAATTGTTTTCTTTTAATATTTTATTCATAAATATAAATGAAACAATGAATACCTTATATATGTGTTTAGTGTGATATACCTCTGGCTCTTTTGTTATTGTTATACAGAATGTGAATTATGTTCTAATGTTTAATACATATAGAAAGAAGAGAGAAGTATCCAACTAGTGCAAAATAAAATGACTTCATGGGTTGGTTTTCCTCCTGTCCTCCCTCATTTTATGAGTCACCAGCCGCCACTGACACGCATGCACGCACGCACGCACGCACGCACACACGCATGCACGCACGCACACAAACAAGATTTATTCAACGAGAAAGTTGAGATTCATTGGGGGAAAAATCAATAAAATGCTTTTTATTGATATACAACAAATAAACGAGCTTCCTTGAAATAAACAAAATGCCGTGATAGTAATATGCATTTGATGAATAGCTCAATTTAGCTCTGCAAGAATTCAAAAGTGCCAGTGGCCTTGCTAAAATGTCGTCTGCAAGGTATCTGTCTCCCTTGTGGTTTGTATGGCCATTAGTTGAGACATTAGAACCATAACTAGTAAATGTGTTTTCCCCTCAGATGAATTATGCCCAACATTATCTGAATGCAAATGTATCATTCCCAGTAGTAATACATTCTTCAGAGGCTTCCCATTTGTCTTGTGGATGCATGTTTCCTAACAGTCAGGGAGCTGATTTATTCTTCTCAACCTCACATTTCATTTTGTGATATTTAGGAAGTTCACTCGACAGTCGGATTAAAAGTGTGTCAGTGTTTTCCCTTCCACTTTATCAGTCTTTATCAGGTAGAACCAGACTGGTGTAATTCCACTTTAAAGGGACTGTTTGTAAGTGGAACCAGGTTGAAATTATAGCTTTATTTCTATGTTGAAATTCCACCAAATCCTGTTAATATATATTGTAAACATTTGTTTGGTTATGGTTGAGGCGTATTTTGTAGCCTCTTCCAACTTAAGTGTTAATACCTGTACTGTCTCTTTAAGAGGTCGCCGTTATGTGACGTCAACGCAGCGCTACTTTCAGTCTGCGCTAGGCTTCCTGAGAGGAGACAGGGGAGTGATAACCCGTGCGTGTAGAAGAGACTTCATGTTACAGAGCTTTCTATGTGGTTTTGTTGACTTGTACAGGCCCAACTATCATCCAGACTTCATTAAAGGAGAACAACCAGTAGCTGCTGTGGTCCAGGTCCTTCTTTCAGACAGCGCAGCCATATAGAACACAACGCAGATAACGCCCGTTACAATGGTGCCGTGACCTTTCTTGGATCGGTTTGAGGATCGACGTCAGCTCGTTCACCGAGGGAGGCTGCAATCATTCGTCCTTCACGGTAGTCTGATATTTCTTTAGACTGTGCACGCTTTCTCAGTGGACTTTGTTTTTTATTATGTTTCTAATCAGAAATGTCTTGTTAACAGCGACACCTGTGTCCGTTAAGTCAACGAAAGTCAGCGTCCTGTTGCTCGCGCTTGTGCTCGCTCTACATAGACATGAAGGAGCATCGCTCAACACAGTGAGGAGACACACGTCAGCTAAAAGCACAATATCACTCTATATTTCAGCTGCTTGGCAGTAATGTTAGCTGACCAGACGAAGGTCTCTCCATGAATCAATGCTGATCCTAGTGTTGGCTTTTCCCACCTCAGCCTCCCGACCGCGGCCGGAGGGAACAGGGGAGACGCCGGAGTTTTGGTCGGAGACGATAAGGTTTCTCTCTGTGGAGCCCCGTCACTTCACAAGACACGGGAAACCTCTGTTGGTCTGGAGGAGCTGCAGCAGTTATTTCTGCACAAACGTCCACTAGATATTCTCAGAGCTAAACTAACTCTTCTGCAGTGTGGAGTGAGCAGCATGCAAGTGATGTGGAGCGAGCTGAGTGAAGGCAGGCAGAGGAGCAGTGTCCTCTGGTGTCCTCCGGTGCTTCTAACGGCATCTGCAAGATTTCACAGACCGGAGGAAAACAACCAATCAGAGCTGATCTGGTGTCTGTCGTCCAGCTGCCGTCTATGAGAGCCGGCTGTCAATCACTCTGAACTCCGACCAAACGGTGAAACTAGGCAGCGCTGATCAAATATGAATAAATATTATGTTACTGTAATGCCTATTTCTCTCCTCAGATGTTCTCAGAATCATCTTGTAGTGAACTGTTTAGCTGTAAAATGAGAAAGTTAGTGACCCCGGCAGCCATGTTGAGATCAGCTGAGGAAATACCAAGCACTGCCCAACAGCTGGAGCACAGCCAATAGGAACGCTCTCTCTCTGAAATGACCTGTGATTGGTCAAAGTCTCCCGTCACGGGCTAGATGTTCTAAAGCCTGAAAACAGAGCCATGAGGAGGAGCAGAAGTCTAGTTTTCTCTCAGAACACTTGAATAACAATATGCTGAAAGGTTATTATGGGATTTTTGCCCAATGATGCCAAAAATATTCTGCGTTCTCCCACTTCAAGCTGTCTAAAAACATTGAAAATAACAATTCTGTACAATGTGTTGTGCAACAATGATGGAAGGCAGATTTATAACTCAGCCACACTCAAAGTAGAGGTAAAAAGCCTGCCGTTATACGGAGGGTCGAGACGCCATAATCGTTTAAATGTGCGTATAACGGCACACACTTTCAGACAGTCTTTCCTGGAACCAGGGATGTAGCACTCAAGCTCACTCTCTAGACCTCTTTTTTGAAGTCTTGCACTTGTCTTGGTCGTGTTGGATTTGGAATTGATTCAGTGTCGTCCTTGGCTATTGAGAACTGTTTAAGTTGTTTCCTGTTTGCTGATTTGGGATCAGTTGTACAGAACATGGGAGACTTGCAGTTTGTACTTTTTTGAGACCATATTCCACCCTTGCAATGAGCCCTTCACAAGATTGAATAAACGTTGCCCAAAGTGTTTCCCCCTATATGCATTCAACAGCGATGCAGCGCCGCTGCTAAATGCTTAGCGCCACTGCTAAAAATATCCCCAAATGCAATTTGTGTTTACTGGATGTAACAGTTCTATGAGTGTGAGGAATGCTCAAACCTAAAGTCTCTGTATTTATAAGTTTGATGTTAGAAGACAGATCAATATTGGTTATAGTTCTTTAATCACTATATTAGCATTGGAAATAGGGGTCCATGAAAATATTGAAAAAATTGAATATCGCAATGTTATGTTTTTTGTGATACTGTATCGATTCTCAAGTACACTGCATAGATTTTTAATTAACAGTTTACATGTAAAGATTAACTCAGTCAATACTTTATTTAATATGCAAAGAGATGTGTCGTCGCAAAGTAGTGCTGTGATGTTGGGTTTTACAGGGACTGTGATAAATGCAGATGCAGATCCAGGTACTGTTCTGAGTGCATCAAAAAGTACTGTTTTCATTGATATTATGCATATGGTGGTGGCAGTTATTTTTTAAACTAGATTTTAACTTACAGAATCGCCATATACGTATATCTCAATATACTGACTTGTAACCGCTGTATCGTGATACATATCGTATCACCAGATTATTGCCAATACACAGCCCTAATTGGAAAGACACCATTGCCTACTATGGTCTTGAACAGAACTCCATTTGATCTGACCTGGTCTCGACTTGGTCTCGACTGCCTTTGGACTTGTGTTGACTCAGACTCGACTGGACCTGGTCTTGGACTTGACTTGGACTCGATTAAATTGCTCTTTACTACAGCCCTGCCTGGAATCCATTCATGGTGTTGCATTTACTTTTTATCAGACTAAAAGTGCCAGAAAATAGTTTATGAAAAAAGAGTTAGAGGGAGAAGCTCAAGCCATGCTTACTTCCACTTCCACATACCTGGCTAACTGTTTTATGAAGTGGGCGTGAATATCGGATTGTTGGTTTCGGAAAGTTAAAGAAATCGTCAATTGTGTCGCCAGAAAGTTGGAGGAGGTTAGATGTTGTTTCGACCACCCAACAAGTACTTTATTTGCAGCATATTGATGCCTTAACAGTCAAATATCCACAATAGCCATTGTAATAACACTCTTTTACTGGTGGCCACCAGCAGCCCCAGTGGAGATTTGGGGTTAAAGTCTGGGCTCATTGGCCCCTCGCCTATAGCTGCTGAGGGGGAGTTAACACACATTCCATCTATCCTCTGCTCCGTCGCCTGCTTTTGATATCTTTATCTCCCTCTGTTCCCTGCTCTGTTTTTTTGATTTCATAGTTTTTGATGTTGTTGTTTTCTTGTGTCTATCAAGGGAAAAGAAGGCTGATGTAATTCTGCCTTTTGACGCATTGAAATGCAGCTGTACCATTCTGCTAGTGGGTCGATAAAAGGGCATTTTAAAATTCAATTATCTTTTTTCCCCTTTTCGCTCTCACACTCGCTCCCTTACGACTTTCCTTTACTCGCTCCATCTTGAGCTCATTCCTTTCCCCCATCTCTCCCTGGCTCTCTACTCGCCCCCACCTTTACCCCACCATCACCACTACACACACACACACACACACACTAAAGGCTCTTATCCGCTGAGATATTGCTGAGCTTTGGCTTATGTAGTGGAACTTGCAGCAGGATTTTGGAGTGTAATAGAGAGGGTATAGCAAAAGAGTGGCAGAGACACGTAGCAATAAATAGGTCTTCCACGTTCTCATTCACCAAACATCTGTTTTACAAACTACATTACAAAACTATGGGTTGGTTTTCAAACCAATCCAGGAAGGTTAAAAGTCATTAATCATAGGGGTGGGGGAAAAAAAATCAATTCACCTAAGTATCGCAATTTATTTTTTTACGATTTTGAAAGCATTTTTTTAATGCCAGAATCAATATATTTGCTTCATTTGAGTCTATGCAGAGGTAAAAGGAAATTACCACTTTTATTGTGGTAGTCTGAGTAACTTGACGTCATATCCGTTCCGTCATATGTCATATGGGCCGACGCTACAACTGTAGAGCACCCATATACTGACATTTGTGTTCTCTGCATTCAAACGACCCCGATGGAGCTGACCATGGATGGATAAAGAGAACGGAGCTGACGGGAGAGCTAGAGACGCACTCACAAGTATACATGCGTGACAACGTCCGGTTTTCAAAATAAGGCGTTGACAAAGGGAACTGTATATACAAAATGCATCTATAGAAATACGATTGATGGATTATATTCACCAGAAGTATAAAACATTACATGTCCCTTATAAATTAAAAAGAAAATACCACTAGTCTGTGAGGGGAATGTCTTTATTCTTTGACTTTTGTGTTGTTGGATAAAAAAAATGTAATAAATAATTCCTGACAATGACTGATATATTTGACTTTAGGACTGGACAGGATCTGACTACATACTGCACATGCTGAAAATCAAACATTCTCATTGTATTAATCTAGATATCTTAGAAAATAAAAGTCCCTAGAAGTGTATGATTCAACTTTTTCCTACGGTCTAGTGTTAAAAAGGTTAAAAAAAATCACAATAAATCACAATCTCGAATCGCAATACTTAAAAATAAGTATCGTGATAGTATCGCATTGGGAGATAGGTGAATAGTCCCAGCCCTAGTAATGAACCCTTAAGTCTGAGCAGTTGGTGAAGGACGTATTGCAGAATAATTAGAAGTATGTTAGCAGGACATATCAGACCAACATGTGTATAGCTTGCCAACCCTCCTCCAACATTACTAATTTGTTCTTCCAAATATGTTTAAGGAAATAAAGTGCTGCTGGATGATATTCACTGGCAACGTTTTTTTTTTTCCAGCCAAGGAAGTTATACTTCCGTGTACTTCATAAAAGCCATACAGTGAGGTGGTTGGATTTAGACACTCAAGTCCAGAGTTTGCATCCTGAGATCTGCAGTTCAGGCAACAACAAGACTTTGGTTAAGGTTATTATCATTATCATTTAGTTGGTATTACCATATATTGTAGGAAAACAATGAAAATACATTGGCATTCAATATTTGCAAATGTATTTAGCAGTGTGAGCATTTTGCAATTTTGCAGACATATTTAATAAAAACTTTCCCTTATTGTGATCATGAAAGATCTAACTCCAGTGGTAAATTAGTAGTATCTTAATGCCATTTAGGAGGCAAGGTTGTTAGTAGAGTAATGTTTGGCATGATGCAGCAGGACAGGCAGCCCAGTCTCCCTAGAAATGTACGTTATGTCCAATGCCGAACTCTGGTGCTTTCTGGATGCAGTGAATCTGAAAATAATGGTGCAGAGGTTGAAGTAGTGAATTAGAATGTAACGCATAGAACTTTGACGCCAGAGATCAGAGTGTGCATCTGGTCTCAGACCTACAATGAATGTTATGAATGTTTAACAAATCGTTTTTTAAAATGCTGGCCTTGAGTGTTCTAAAACATTGTCACCCAACTAAATCCAGGGTTTTGCAGAATTGTCCAATATCACATACACGTTTTGGTGGTGAGAGGAAACCGGAGAACCCGGAGGAAAGCCACGTGAACAAGGAGAACATGCAAACTCCACACAGAGAGGCCCTGCCCAGACCGGGGATTGAACCCGTGACCTTCTTGCTGTGAGGCGACAGCGCTAACTGATGCATTTAACTTTAAAATGTACACAATTTTCCTCCAAGGGAGCATGCCCCCAGACCCCCCCTAGAGGGTCCAAGGTCCACCCTCCACAGTCTCACAAAATCCTGTGGGGGAACACTGATTAGTCGACGGTTTGTTACACAGAACAAACTGACACGCAGCCAAGCCGCGGCTCACACGCAGTGTGGCTGCTCTAACCTGTTAACATGGACGCTCAAAAAAAAAAAAAAAACAGGTCTCGCACTCGCCGTGTGCTGCTGACGTTCCCTGTGTGGACGGGACGTGAGAAGTCATCATCAGACACTGTTTGGAAAAGGCCAGGCACTTTAAAAAGGCACGTGATTGGATGAACCGTCCGTCTGTCAAACTCTTACCGAAACCAGTCGGGGAACGAGCTCTTTGCTCTTCTTTCAATGAAGAAATACTCTCCAGTTCTGATAGAACTCATGCTATTGCAGCACCTGCAGTACGCCAACATCCTCTTGTTGTTTAGTACAAACAGTCACCTCTCATGTCGTCGCCACGCCCGTAGCTGTCAGTACCTCCTCACAGGACGCATTACCTGAAGCCTGAAGATGGATTTTCTTTTTATATGTGATACCACGGGCGGTGCAAAGGTTGGCACTGCCGCCTCACAGCAAGAGGGTTGCAGGTTCAAATCTTGCTTGGGGCCTTTCTGTGTGGAGTTTGCTTGTCCTCCTTGTGTTAGCGTGGGTTTTCTCCGGGTTCTCCGGTTTCCTCCCACAGTCCATCCCACAGATCATGCAGCAATTACAATTTAGGACACAGTGAGGACAGATGAACAGGAGTGCAGATGAAGCACCCTGCTCACGACAAATGATTGCCTCCGCTAGCAGATAATGACAGCAGAGATGAAGATAGTCTGAAAAGCCTACAGATATATGAGGTGTCGCGGCAGTAGATTGAATGTGTGAAGGAGAGGGAGATGATGCCAAAGAGCATCAGGCGTTTGTTGTGCATATTCAGTAGACATAGATCAAAAAGATGGACAAATAGAGTTTGTGTGTGTTAAAGCATCAAATCAAAAAGAAGGAGAGAAAGATGGGGTTGAGGTGGAGCAACGATGATGTAGGGAGAAAGGTTTGATTGCAGTGGTGCAATGTAACCCTGAAGGTTTGAATCTGGTCAAGAACCCTTTGTCGCATGTCGTCCCTCTTTTGCTCTGTCAGTCTTCACTGCATGGCCGTAAAATATATATTAGAAATGAAGCTAAAATGATGCAGGTTGTGGTGTGAAAAGAGGAAGGAGAGGGGCAAAAAGGACAGGGGAGCAGCTCAGACATAACCAGAGGAGAAGAGATGAGGTTGTGACATTGATAAATGAATGACCTTCTATGGGCTTCAGTTTTCACCACCAAAAGACTTGAAATATCTGAAAAACAAACGGAGAGACGACGAGCAGGCCCCCTGCATCAGGAGTCTTTGGTCGTGGTACAATGCTTTACACCACTTTTAAAAATCTGCCTTCTGGGTCACGCACTGACAAAAAAATCATTCTGTGGCTCATAAATCTCTCGTCTGCGGGGATAGAGCTAATCTCGGTTTGGCGAAGGAAACCACATACCTCTGCAAAAAGTACTTTTTTTTCTGGGAATAAAAGAGAAGAAAAACTTGCCGACGCCGTTGTGTTTGTGAGATTCGACAATATGACTCAAATAGGTTTCAAGGGCCCAAGGATCATGAAACAAATCAACAAAATTGCAAGTTGCTCTCTCTACAAGAGGCTGTGAGGTGTGCAGCTCAGTCACATAGAGAAGTGCCTCAGAAAGCAATCAAGCCAGGAAAAGCACAACAGACTTTAATCAAGAGCGAGGCAGAGAGACAGGCAGCGGGTCAGCTGTACTGTTACATCAACCGAGCATGTATGTGAGGGTCTGCAAGGTGAAAAACAATCTGCAGTGGTTCTGTCTCCAATGTAGAACAGTTCTGAGATGCAGTTAAGCAGCACTCAGTCGGTCGGTACAGTTTGTTACTCACCACGTTAGGATGCAGACATGTTTAAGAGCATGTGATTGACTCATCTTTATCTAATTGTCCTTAATGACGTTAGAGGAAGGAGACGTGATTGTGTTAGATGGTGCTTGTATCTGGGTTAGATAAATTGTGATGTAACCAATACAATGTCCTACTTGTGTTTTTACTTAAGCCCAGTATAAAGAGTGGATGACACAGAGCGACTGACCCGTAGCCTGGTTCCAGACCTTTCAATCAACCCCCCCCCGTGTGAAATTGAAAAATAACCTTGTAAATTTCACAAAAAACTCAGAGCATCGTCTTCCTTCTCTGTTGTAGCTGCTCTTCCTTTTCTTTGTGCTAGTTTCCTTCACATTCCGCATAAATCTGCAGAGCTTGTGACTTTGCGGTGACTCGCAATTTTCTCCATTGGGCTCAGCAAAGCAAAGATGGTGAAATGTTAACCTGCTCTTGACCCACGTGTGCTCAGTTTGACAGCAAACACAGCGCCATGATGATGACAGCCTTCCTGCTTCCTTCACAGCCGTTGGTTAAAAGACAGATCTTAAAAAAAGCGTCTGTCCTGCAGCGGTTTGACTTTTGAAAACTACAACCAATGAAAATGTGGGACATCGTCTCGATATGTGAGACGTGGGACAAAGGATAAAAATGCTGTGCAGTCCCTCGTAAAGCGGGACACCTGGTCACCCTATATCATACTGATCATCCTACAGATATGTGATCTTAGCACCGGGCTACGGAGGCGTCCTTTCGATCCGCCCTTCCCTCGGTTGTGATGGCTAATGTGCAATCTCTCCGGAGCAAGATGGGCACATGCCAGATGCCGAGTGGAGAAAGACTTTCGGGAGACTTGCATCATCGCCGAGCGACTCTGTTCCTGATGTAGAGGTTAGCCTGGATAATTTCACCATCATCAGGGCAGACGGGACCAGGGAATCTGGTAAGGAGAGGAAACTGAACATTTTTGTTCACAGAAATATCTTCCATAGGATGACTTGGGGATCATATTTTACTCGTCTTTGTATTCATCATAATATATTAGGGGACATAAATGTGATGAAATGCGTGGCAGGGAACGAGGCCTCATCTGGACATTCTTCCTAATTGCTTTAATTAATTTGGCAAGAAAAATCAATAAAGTGGCCAACAGATTTTGGAAAATAACCGCAGGAAGGAAAATAAATATACTGAGGGACATTAAAGAGTAGAGGAAAAGAGGGAAAAGAGATTCAACGGGGGAAAGAGACAAGAAGAGAGAAAAAAAGGAAGAAAATAAAAAAGAATCAAAGTACAGAGACCAACGGAGAAGTAATAAAAATGGAGAGGAGGAAATTAAGTATGAGGAAGGCAAATTAAGCTGCCAGAAGAAGGCTGCAAAAATGTGGGATGAAGAGAGGAGACAGGAAACACGAGAGAGAAGGATAAAAAAGAGGAAAATAGCGAAGTAAAGCAACTAGAGGCAAACAGTTAAGATGCAAGAGAGAACGATGCATGATGAGATAAAAAACAGGGAGATGAAGAGGTGTAGAGGTGATACAAGGGAAAGAAGATGGAACAGAAAAAGAAAGGAATCAAAGGAGACGAAAAGAAATAAGAAAAGGGAGATGAGAAGGTAAAGAGGAAGAGAAGATGAGAGGAACGTTTGTTGTTTTTGCTTTGCGTGAGTCATAGTCAGATCCTATTATGACTGAAGCAGCGTTACCGCTCTCGCCCACTGCTAACCTACGGCTACATGCATTCTACACACACACACACACACACACACACACACACACACACACACACACACACACACAGGTTGCCACTGCTGTTTTTGTGAGGACATTTTTTTGAGTGTATTCTCATCAGAAAATGCCAAGGTAACGGCTTTTCTTCCAGGGTCCACAAAAACACATTAACAAGATTACAATTTACAGATACACTGACTACAAATAAGATTAGGACACATAATGCATTGCATTGTATAACATTTGACACTAAAACATGTCCCATCAATTACATTTGTTTTCTAACCCTTGAACCTCACATTACAATCAAAAGCTTAACCTACACAGTGGCATTCTGCTCTTGTAGCCAGCGGGAGCACTGTGAGATCAGCAGCGCTGCATTTAGCTACGTCGCAGACTGGTGACGAATTTCAGCATTAAAATAAATATACTTACTATGCCCCCATGTGTAGTGGCATATGTTTTATAATCATACACCTAGAGGCTTTTTTAAAATGATTTGGAGACATTGACACTGGACATGTTCAAGGGATGTACATGTTCACATCATGATGTAGCGAGCAACATGTACTTAAAGTAGTATTGCCATTTTTATATATACAAACATCGTGTCCACCCACTGACCCGCCCCACCCGTCCCACCCACCTATTCATGGAGTGCACACCTAGAACACCAAGAGGCTTTAACCATATCGTAATTTAAACTTGTGGTTTTAAATCACGGCAACATACAGCTCAAGAAGCTGATTCAGATAAGTCAATATATGACATGAATTCATGATAAGAGAATATCTACGGATTTTGTGGTTATTGATTGCTGATAGACCGCCCCGTTAATACAGGTGCCTGATGCCTTTGAATGTGGGAGACCAAACTGTGTTTTAGTTATTTTAGCCCAGATAAAAAGGCTAATGTAACTCTGTCAGCATAGAGGGCTACTCAGGGGATCTACTTATTTACAATGTGGTATGAAAGAAATGTGTCTATTCTTAAGTGTTTGAAAGAAATTTGATTGATGCTAATTAAATTAGTAGGCTGGTGAATTTTATTTTGAAAATCCGTGAAACGAAGGAGGGTGAGAAACTCACGACGTTAATGCGCTAATGGCTAGCGTTGCTAACAGCTAGTGCTGCTGGCTTTGCAAACTGTGTAGCATGTTAAATTGTAATGGTTGTATTTTCTACAAGATTTCATTAGCCAGTTGTGATATTGTATGTAAGTAATGTGGGTTATGTGCACATTGCAGAGTGTGTGTGCGTCCGTGCACCGAGCGTAGCTGTATACACTGTGCAATGCAGTACACTTAAAGGGGCTTTTTTCTGTATTTGCTCCGCTGTGCCATGCCGTGGCCATTTTGAAGTTTCAAGAGTGCCCCTTTTCTTGTTTCTCTTCCAGGATCCATTGTGATGAAGACTGATGTTGAGAGAAATTGGAATTCTTTGGATGGACCGTGAACTTTGCTGATTCTACCTCTGTGGCAGGATAGACTTGCACATCACTGCTCTTCTGCATATCTTGAACAGGAGAATATGAGATTTTAACACTAAAATCTCCTGATGTAATGGTGTTTGTTGACACCAGTGGCGGCTGGTGGAAATGTTTCTAGATAGGGCTGTGCCACATCCAATCAATTTCAGCAAACATCCCAGTATGATTTGATGCAAAAAAGTGAAGGTATCAAAAACACATTACTACTTTTCAGTTAAATAATCAACAATTATTTGATTCCAACAGGAGCAGTAAAGAATGCTTAGAAAAACACAACAGTATAACATGTACTCAGTGGTGGAATGTAATTAAGTACATTCACTCAAGTACTGCACTTAAGTACAATTTTGAGGTACTTGTACTTTACTTGAGTATTTCCATGTTCTGATACTTTCTACTTCTACTCCACATCTCAGAGGGAAATATTGTACTTTTTACTCCACTACATTGATTTAATAACTTTAGTCACTTTACAGATTCAGATTATTAATACAACATATAATCAACGAATACATGATGTATTATTATAAATTAAACTACCCAGCAGTATATAAAGTCATTAAAATGAGCTGCAACATTAAAGTGATGAACACATTAATGCATCAATAAGTATAATCCAATAATATACATTATTCTGCATAATGTGTACTTTTATGTTTGGTACTTTAAAGCTGAAGTAAATTGGAGCAAATATGATTAAAAGAAAAAGTTTTTTTTATAAAACGGTTGCTATTTCCTGACAGAAGTGCATGAAACAGGTAGCCTGGAAAGAAATCATGTCCCTCTGTGTCCTCCGATGTCCTCCGGTGCTCCTAACAGCATCTGTGAGATTTCACTGCAGTCAGAGCTGATCTGAGGTCTGCTGTCCAGCTGCTGTCTATGACAGCCGGCTGTCAATCACTCTGAACTCCGACCAAACGGTCAAACTAGGCAGCGTTGATCAAATATGAATCAATATTCTGTTACGTTAATGCCTATTTCTCTCCTCAGATGTTTTCAGAATCATCTTGTCGTGCACGGTTTAGCTGTCAAATGAGAAAGTTTGTGACGCCGCCGCCAAATCTGGTGAAGGAACGCCAAGTTCCGGTCACATGACCGGAGCACAGCCAATAGGAACGCTCTCTCAATGAAATGACCTGTGATTGGTCAAAGTCTCCCGTCATGGGCTAGATTTTCTAAAGCCTGACGAGCAGCAGCTCGCTTGGGGCGATAAAATAATCGCAGCTCTCGTATCAGATTTGAGGACGCTGATTGGCTAAATTTAATGTCAATCGTTCAGAGCTTGAATCAGCTATTGGCTAAGCTGCTACATAGACCCGCCTGCTGTGGGCGATTTCTCAGTTGCCCCAGAGCTGAATTTCAGACAGGCAGAGGGGAGTCAGACAGGCAGAGGGGAGTCAGACAGGCAGAGGGGAGTCAGTCAGGCAGAGTCAGGGAACGTGCAGGAAAAGCATATATTTTGCACGGATGATTTTCTATCATATTTTACACATATAACTGGGTGCATTCCATATTTTAAACACACAAATATTGACAATTTGTATAATTTTTTAGTATTATTATTAGTAGTAATAGTAGTCATATTTTTTTGTGTGTGGCTGTCTGGCTCAGGGGGGGCAGCGCCCTAGCGCCCTCTACTGACCGGCCGCCACTGGTTGACACCATAGAGACTGAGTACAATCCCCGGGGGTGTATTTAGTTTGTTATTTTCCATATTTCGGGCCCATTTTCTTTTAATGTAAATGTTTTGTTTTTTTCTCTTTCATTGTGTTGGTAAGTGTGTGTTAACTAGGTTAAAGGTGACAGTGTGTATTGCACATGCAATAATTTCAATATATGTCCTCAAACTAAACCTACTGAGTTGGTCTCATTAATTATCCCTCCTGCTCCAGCAGTCAAACCTTGGCGTTGACCCAGCATCCAACATAATCTTAAAACTTGTATTCTACCGATTAAATTGGGTGTTACATAATTTGGCGAGCCAGCCAGGAACAGTTGGGTGATTAGTGAGTCAGTTCTTTTTCACACTGGAATATTGAATGCTGAGTGTTTTGATCAAAATCTTCTACGTCATTAAGATGGAAATAGTGACACGTGAAGAAGTTAAAGTGCCTCATTCTACTATCATTAGTGGGCTAACTGGGAATGAGGTAGACAATGAAATTCAGAGCTATTTGGAAAGTTATGGATCTATTAACAGAGTTCTTATCATAGCTGAACCAAGCTCAGAGTTTCATAAGAATGCAATAATTGAGTTTGCATTTAGTACTGCGATGGATAAACTCACTCCTATGTTACCATTTGACTATAAAAGTCCCACTCTACCTGACGTGACATTTCACGTGAGTGCACTTGCTAGTGTTTATTCCCCTGCTGCTAGTCATAGTGCCACTAAGAGTTACATGTCCGAGTTACAGGCTATCGCCAAAATGACAGGGAAATCATTCCAACTTGGCTTGCAAGAAGAGTTAACAAAGCTTAATTCTACAACTGAAATCCCTAGGGAAGATGTGCTTTCAGAAGGGAGTGCTCATGAGGTAGGCCAAGAACCTCGTCCAGTATTAACACCTCCCAGTGCAACTCAGTTGAGTGTTACATCCCCTAATACCACTGAAGGCCCTACATCAACAGTTACTGTTTCATTCCCAACGTACTCAGCCACATCAGAGATAACCAGAGAAAACCCTGACCAAGGGGCCACAAGCAGTCTATCATTGAAGTTGGGTCTGTGTGCAGAACATACAGAAGTACAAACACATGGCTTGTACAACACAGTCTGCGTTAGATTACGTCAAGACAGCCAGAACGTAACTTGTGAATGAATTAAAACATCTCTCAGTGATTCTGGATAACCTGAATCAGCAAAGAGTTTTCAGTGATGAGGAGGTCAGTGAAATAGAGGCAGAGAAACATGACTATAATAAGAACAGAAAAATATTGGACTCTGTCAGAAAAACGAGGGAAGATGCCTGCTACGAGTTCCTCAGTATTGTTGACATGACGAGGAAGAGGAACTTAGGGAGGACATCTCTCCTTGAGAGAAAGACTGTAGCTTCTACTGAGACCAAGGAGTTTGACCTGGACCACTGAATCAGCTGCTTTTCTTTCAAGGAAGACACACAAATGGATACAAACTACTTACAAGGCCCTAGGCCATGCTACCGATATCAGGCAAAGTTGAAGTCAAAAGCACAAAAAATATCAAATCAGTTTTGGATGGCAAACAAAAATCGGTTTGTTGAAAACAATAAGCCTAATCTGTCCTACATGTCACTTGTATTAGACACAGAAAGAAGTTGTTCATCTAAAGTAAAGAAATTTAAGAGCAAGAAAACCAAGAAGAGTCACTCTAAAAAGCTAAGGACATACATCCCTGAGGACAAAGCAGAAATTCCCCCAGTGACCTGCTGAAAACAGATGAAAACATACTCTTGGTTGGTAAGCCTGGGATTGGAAAGACAGTACTCTTTCTTGGCAGAAAGAGACAGCAACATGACATGAGAAAAACATCCCACATCATGAAGCCCTGAATCTGTTCTGTGCAGCAGCAGAGAGAGAACAGCAGACAGGAGAGAAGATACTGGAGCTGGTATCATCAGTGTGCACATACAAAACATTACCTATTAAAGATAACTGGTCTGATTTCCTGCTGGATCTGTTCTCCCACCTGAAGGACTATGAGACTTAAATAGGCCTGAGTGTCCTTCCATCATTACAGTCAGTTTTCCAGTCAGCTCCTGTAGGTTTTATTGGCTTAGAATGTCATCAACAGTTGAGGAAAAGGTTAGATCATGTGACCGCTGTGTGCGTAGGAAGTCTCCAGGTGAGAGAGCTGCCCCAATGGTCAATATAAAAACCAGTAGGCCATTGGAGCTGGTCTGCATGGACTTTACAGATCGGAGTAACACCAAGGACATATTGGTTATAACAGACCACTTTACCAAATACGCCCTTGCCATACCGACACCGAATCAGAAAGCTAGCACTGTAGCCAATTGTTTATGGGACCACTTTATAGTGCATTATGGGTTTCCTGAGAAACGTCATAGTGATCAGGGCCCAGATTTTGAGACACACACTATAAAAGAGCTATGTGAAATGGCAAGGATACAAAAGACAAGAACGACCCCATACCATCCAAAGGGAAACCCTGTCGAGTGTATCAACAGGACGCTATTACAGATGTTAGGCACTCCGAACAGCAAGGACAAGTCACATTGGCGTGATTTTGTTAAACGTGAAGTGAACCACCGTTGTAGGATTGAAAACTCTGGTTAAACCTGAAGTTACCTCGCTAACCCTAAATCCTAAAGTCCCGGCTCTGTAAATGGGAAAGAAACAAAATGGCTCGGACCGAGCCACATTACACGATTCCAGGCAATCAGCAACAGAGGACGTTCATGCTCGTGCACCTTTAAGTGTACATTCTGCACGCCCTGTGAAAGGTCAACAGCAAACGGTTTTAAATTTCAAATTATTTGAACTTTAGGTGGCAAGTGTCACAAGGTTCACCTCTTTCCCCACAGGAAAAAAACACTTTCATTCTCCTTTTTACAAGTGGACTAAAGAATGACAATAAGCTATTTCACAGCTTTAACAACCCACAACCACTCAAAATAGGACAAACACTGTCTACTCTCGCATGCTTGAGAATCTTCCATCACCAACAGACACATGCACACTTTATTCCTTTTGAGTATCACTGTGTATAACATAGAGCTCTCTCACATTCAGCTCCTTTACTGATCCGATATCAGAGAACATGTTGTGTGTGTTTGTATTGCAGCATTTGAGATCCTGATTCTTAAGAACAATCACAAACATAGAGAAATGATGTGAAGCCACTGTGAGCTACTCAGATATCTTCACTGATAGTGTGTTTTGCAACGTTTCATCCCTACATTTAATTTAAAGTGCAAATGAACCAGGTTGTTTCTTTGCCTGCACTGAGAGTGCTTCACATTCGGTGAGCGGTTGACTTCTGCGTCTTGCTCACAAACACTTCAGACACAATCGTTGATGGACATACAATCAATCATATGACCTTTTCAGCAAAAGGTGCTGCACGTGGCATTTTCAGACATCAATATATCATTGGAAGAATGATGGTCATTTACTTAGGCATGGGTTCTCAACCCTGTGTAACTTCAGGCCCACATCTGAAGAAAAGAAAAAAAAAAAAAAAAAAGAGAAAAAATTAACAGGGCGGTAAATATGTATTATGCCTCTGTCAGCTGCTAACCACTGCACCACTGTGCCCCCCCAAGAAAAAAAAAAAAAAAAAGTAATTTAATCCAACCATTTGACAGTACCTCTGCGGCCCACTAGATGGTGCTCTGAGGCCCAACAAACAAATGAGACCTGGGTTACGTTCGAAAAGTCAAAAAATGACTTCCTAACGTCTTCTCCTAACCCCTTTTCTTTGACCTCGATGGAAAACGTCATGAGGTCGAGGAAAGATGAGAAGGACAATTCATAAGGACTTAGGAAAAGACAACCGCGGTGTCCGACTGCACTAACACTAGATGATGTGACGGCGGCGGATGTTAGTGACGCGAGTCTGCTGTTGTGAAACTACAATGTTCTGAAGATGGACTACAAAAGGTGCCGCGTCCCCCGTGCGTTGTTAAATAGGTCTTTCAGTGACAGACCGCGTCACTGACAGAGATACCACAGGTCCTCCTACTGCTGAAACACTTTACATCAACAGATAATAAAAATCATCTGACCTAACGTAGACAACCGGTGAAAAATATCACTTCATTACGAAGGATGGAACTGAAATAAAGAAAGGAATATATGATAAATATTGAGTTAATTGTTGGAGTTATGGAGAAGTTGTAGAAATAATATACTTCTTCCAACTTCTTTTTGGACATGTAATATTTATTTATGATTATTTGTTAATTGGTTGTTTACTGTTCATTTTATTAATTATTTTGTTTTGTGTTTTACTGAGGTATTTGTTACATGTTTGAAATAAATAATTATTAAAAATAAAGTGAAACAAAATGGTTGTCACTGTCCACTCATATTAAACATGAATCCCAATTAGTGTATGAGCGTATGAAAATAATATGCAAGATAAGCATATAGTTTGTTATCATGAACGGCCGGATGGTGCGTCACTTTAAATGCTACGGCCGCAAGGAATTGTGGGATGTTATTCTCTCTTTTCCTTTGGTAAAGGATGCTCCAGTGTATCCTATGCTAAAGGAGATAATAAAGGAAACATTGAAGCTCCTTTCCTTAACATTAGGTGAATTGAAACAGCTCTCATCATGGCTGCTAATGAGGTACTGAGAGGGTCATTTCACTCCGTTAGGAACCTTCCTAGGAGAAAAGGACTATTCAAACGCAACTCTGTCTATCTAACACATTATGAGTCGTGAAGTAGGAGGGGTTATGTCAGCTGGCCAGGGTTCTGGCACTCTGCACTGCGCTCGTACAGCGGATACCGCTATTAACGCCGTCCCAACCCATGGCGTTGTTGCGGAAGCGAACAGGTAAACACTGTTAGCTCTGTCAGCACTGTTACAGTTGTTAGTGCTGTTAGCACGGTTAGTTGTGAGCTGCCGGCTCGGCTGTCGTCATGTTGAGTGAGTGCTGTGTGGAGGCAGTAGAAATGCTGGGAATTTGTGATTCAGCACCTTTAAACGATGAAATGGTAAATGGACTGCATTTATACAGCACCTTTCTAGTCCTCCAGCTGCTCAAAGCACTTTACACTACTTGTCATCGTTCACCCATTCACACACACATTCATCTACTGATAGCAGAGGCTGCTAACCCGCCTATCAGGATCTCATCTAAATACTCATTCACCCACCGATGGCTCAGCCTTCGGGAGCAGTTTGGGGTTAAGTATCTTGCTCAGGGACACTTGGACAAGTGACTGGAGGAGCGACCGCCGACTTTCCGATTGGCGGGCGACCCATTCAACAATTTCAACAACAGATTTTGAAAATCAGTTGTTGAATTTGTTGTTGATTAACTCTCTGTTCTGATCAAATGAACAATTAATGGACTAACCAAGCAAAACGGATGATACAATGTGATGTCTCATGATTCCTGTTAACTTTCCATCAGCCATTTATACTTCCCCAGTAAAGAAACAATTCTGAAATGAGTCAGTGGTACTGTGGAGTGCCCAGGTGTTGCAGATCAGTGATGTATTCATGGTGTGCATTAATGCCGTGTATTCATAGAGCGTTTTTATCCAAAGCACTTTACAATTTACCTCTCATTCACTCACACACCAGTGGCACGCCTGACCATCAGGAGCAATTTGGGTTTCGGTGTTCTGTTCAAGGACACTTCGGCGTGTGGATAGCCAGGGAACCGCCAACCCTGCAATTAGTAGACAATCCGCTCTACACCCTGAGCCACAGCCGCCCATTGATGGTATTACAGTGGTGTTATTTCCTCAGAATAATAAATGACAAATGACTAGTAAATAAAGGATGAATTAGATGCTAAAATAAACTTCAGCTGGACACAAACTAAATTCTTGTTATTACTATTCTTCTTATTTTTGAAGTGTTGGCATTCCTTCCTGTTGTGTAGAGGCTGGTAGACGTCGTCTCATTTAAAGCTGCAGTCGGTAGAAATGGAGCAAATGTTTTTTTTAAAAGTTATTCTTATAAAACAGTCACTATATCCCGACAGTAGTGCATATCGGTACCAGTCAATAACCAGTCAGAGCTGATCTGGAGTCTGCCATCCAGCTGCCATCTCTGAGAGCCGGCTGTCAATCACCCGTAAACTCCGACCAAACGGTTAAACTAGGCAGCGCTGATCAAATATGAATGGATATTATGTTACTGTAATGCCTATTTCTCTCCTCAAATCATTTTCTAAAGCCTGAAAACAGAGCCATGAGGAGTAGCAGAAGTCTAGTTATCTCTCAGAACACATGAATTACAATATGCTGAAAGGTTATTATGGCATTTTTGCCCAATGATGCCAAAAAACGTGTTGCCTACTGAAGCTTTATATGCCTAGAAATAAACACAGTACTGGTGTACTGATGTTGCCAGTAGCAACTTCAGTGCCGTGTTCTGCCGTCTGACTCATGTCTTTCCACTCCTCCTCCTTTATCCTCTCCTGTCTCCTCTTCTGACCTCCTCCTCTCCTCCTTTTCCTGTCTTCTCACTCCTCTCCCCGTCCATCAGCGATAACACAACTAAGCTTTATTAAAAGGTTTTTTTTGGGGTTGGAGCTATCACACACAGTCTTTCACACACAGTCTATTACACAGCCCCGCACACAATGGCAGGCTTGCTCTACACTAACCAGCACTTTATTTGATCTTCTCAGTCTCCTGATTAATGGGATCTCCTCCTTCAGCTGATAAGGACTGGAAACGGGCCTTCTATCTTTCTCCTTCACACTCTCCTCTGTTTTTATCCGTTTCCCTCTCACGGCTTTCCCTCTCAGGTCTCTCTCACTCCGTCTCTCTTTTCATTTTGTCCTCATCCTCTTTCTCCCCGTCTCTCATGCAAATCACGGAGGCCATTATTATTTGTACCCTTAAATTTCCCCACATCGTCTGCATGATAGATGACTGTTGCATGCACAAACATTCTCTCTCTCTCTCTCTCTAGCACGCACACACACACACACACACACACACACACACACACACACACACACACACACACACACACACACACTCATACACACTGACAGGCTTGCTTATCCCTAATCTGTCCTTCAACAGGGGAATGACATGTTTTGATCAAACAACTGCTATACAGCGGTGGCGAAGCTACTTATACATGCATTACATTGTGGTCATTTCCTTTTAACTGTACACACACACACACACACACACACTTTGCAACACGATGATTTATGCAGAAAAAAGTGAAGTTTTTGTCATCCATCTATCTTCCTATTTTTTATGCTTGTCAGTTCCTTAAAGGTTAAATGCCGAACGTGAACCACAACATGTGTCATTCACTATCTCTCCCTCATTTCCTGTCATCTATCTACTGTCAAAATATGTAGTAAAGGCCTAAGGCCACATGTACACAGGTATTTTGTAAACAGCAATTTTCCTCCTTTGTTCTCAGAAAAACATCCTGTCGACACATGCACTGTTTTAAAACAAATCTCCGTCCAGATGAAAACGTAAAAACACAATTGAAGTGCTGTCAAGGCCAGTGGGCCGGTTGAGGATGGTTGTGAGGTCTTTGTCATGGGAGTGTTGGATAGTAGTGACCTCTGGTATTGGTATCGAGAATCGGGGAATTTCACTGGACTACTAAATTTCTGGTATTGTGACATCGCTAGTTCCGATTCCCTGCGATATCAGAAGAAAACAATTTATGGCCCGCGAGTTCAACAGAAACTCCTTCAGCTCAGACTTTAGCGGGGCCACTGCTAGCGGACAGAATGGCCCCATCAAATATGACGGACTGGCACAATTAGGGGCCTCAAAACGCCTCTCATAGGTCCATAAGGCAGTTATCACTGGACAGCAGGGTCAAAAGCTGCGTCTCTCACTTACACACATACACACTAACACAATCCTCGCACCTTCTCTCGAGCACTTCTCTCTCTCGTTCTCTCACACAAACACACATCATGAACAAACATCCTTCTTGCTCTGTCGCCCCATCGCTCCCTCTGTCTCACACACAGGCATCTTGAGTAAACACCTTTTCCGCTTAGTCGCGCACATAAATATAGCTTTCCACCGGACGCACACACACACACACACACACACACACACACACACACACACACACACACACACACACACACACACACACTCTACACCTATTCTCATTTAGCCATGCACTTCCTCTTTTTCTTTCATACAAACATACACATGAAGTTAACATGCAGAGGTTTTTCAATCAGAAGATAAACATCTTCACTTGGTTAGGGGGCACATGGTCTGCTAGTACACCATACGGCCCATGATAGAATACATCATTATTCGTTTGTTTTTTCCATAGAGAATACGACAGGTAAACACTGAGAGAGAACACAGCACGCGGCTGCGGAACTTGTTTAGGTTACAGGTTAGAGCAGACACACAGCCCGCGTGAGATGCGCGGCTCGCCTATTTTTACTGTGAGCCACACGTGGTTCACAGCAACAACAGATCTTTTGACTGTAGCCTATATTAACATCATAGCAGCAACATTACTGCAGTTTCAATGTCTAGACCTCTGTGGTATATGTCACAGGCAGTGAAAGTGATCTATTGACAGTATATTAACATCATACCAGCAACATTACTAAACTTCCAATATCTAGATATCTGTAGCATATGTGACGGACATGAAATAAAAAGTAAAGATATATTTTTAAATTAATACTTCCTGCTTTCATTTAAAAAAGAAAAAAGCCATTAAGCGTATTTTGTGTGGACAGAATTCTTTCAGTGGTTAACACAAAGCTTTTATTCTGAAATATGTGCTGGACAGTGTTGTAAAACATGCAGTGACTTTCATGGCTCAGCAGAAACGCTGCAGAAACGCATTAAACAAGCAGGCAGCCCTTTCTTTCCACATAATGTTTGCCTTTTAATGGCCATTTCATTTCATTATAAATGTCCTTTATATATTTTTTAGACAGAGAAAGGTTAAGAAACGTGTGATTATTTGTAAATAACAGTAATAATGCACAATAATTCTGGAGCTCTCCAAGTCACTGCATGTTCTAGAACACTGTCCGGCACATATTTTAGAATAAAAGCCTCTTGTTAATAAATGAAGGAATTCTGTCCACAGAAAAAATGCTTGAGGGCTTTTATTTTGAAATGAAAGCAGGAAGTGTTGATTTAAAAATAAGTTTTTACTTTTTTTTCATCTCCGTAACATATTCTACAGATAGACATTGAAACTGTAGTAAAGTCTTGCAGGTATGATGTTAATATACAGTCAATAGATCACCTTCACTGTCCGTGACATATTCTACAGATGTCTAGACATGTTAACTGTAGTAATGTAGCTGATTTGATGTTAATATACTGTCAATAGATCACTTTCACTGTCTGTTGTTGCTGTGAGATGTGCACGGCACGCGTCAAAAATAGGCGAGACCTCTATTCTCTAGAAGAGACGCAGCTGAGATGCGGGCAGTGTGGCTGCTCTAACCTGTTAACACGGCCGCCGAAATAAAAAACAACAGGTAACGCAGCCGCCACGCACTGCTGATGTTCCTGGTGTGTTCCGGGCTTAAGACACACTGCATCACATCACTATGACACTACAATACAAGACTAATGACAACAAACAGCAGGGTTTGTGACCACAGACTGTACATACTGTAAGAAGTGGACGTAGTCCCCGTGACGTCACCCATTGGTTTGTGGATTATGGTTTTGGTGCCTCGTGTTCGGTATTTTGGCCGTCGCCATCTTGTTTTTTTTGCAACCAGAAGTGACATTAGAGGACTGAATGCTGAATAAGACATTTTTAGGTGACCAAAATGTTACAATTAACTTTCATGAAGTGAAAACACACTGTGAAAGGGTTAAAGTCCTAAGGCAAATACATGGACAACTCCCAGGCCGGACAACGCCGTGGTAGCAATCTTTCAATCACAAGGTAGCCATGCTCTAAAGCAGCCCCTGCTTTATGGTCTATTTGACTCTAAATGGGACCATAATCAGGGTTGGGAGAGTTACTTTGAAAATGTAATCCAATACAATTACTAATTACCTGTTAAAAAACAACCAATCAGTAACCTAATACAAGTATCCAAATATAAAAGTAATGTAATCTGATTAATTTCTGTTACTTTTGGATCACCTCAATACCAAATATGCAAATAAAGACAAGAGAGATGAAGGGAGGGCTGGGTAGGGAGGTGGATGCAAGACTTTCAGCTTAGACACCCATGTTTGAGACCGCTGTTTTATTATATTTTTCACATTAATGACTTTTGTCACGTGTTTTGTGTATTTTGTTCTGACGATGTTTTACTTAGTTTACGTACTTATTTTAAGCCAAACCATGGCATTTGCCCTGAACCTAAATCAGTGGTTTTCTTGCCCCCTGCTGGTACTGCATGTTAATACAGGCGTGTAATATTCACGTCTCTGCCAGGCAAAAGGTGACACTGACACGCTGACCTCTGGTGGACAGGTGGGTCTATTGCACGGGTGCCGGCCTGTGCAGGTCGCTGCCTCATATTCAACCTGGAATAGCCAGCACCCCCTCCGGAGGAGACCTATTTGCTGTGTTGCAGTGACAGTTTGAATGTTTTCCATTTAAATGTCCTCCTCTGTCCATTCTCAGCACCACTTGTGTTCACTCATCTCCACGGGGACCTCATGTCCATCTGCTTTAGTCTCAGGAGCAGAGTTGTTATGTTTATTAATATATAGTATATAATGACTAGGCTAATGAATGGGATATCTGAAATGAAGAAATCCTGGCATAACTGTTCCAGTAAAAGCAGCATTCACGCAGCAGGGAATGTTTCCACCTCAGTTAATGCCATGTGACCATTACAAGCTGTCACCAAAACTGCTCCAGTCCTCTGTTTTAGATATTAGACGTTGCTTGACCAACAGTATGTACACACCCGATCAGTAAATCTATATGTCATTGTTATGTCTCTCATTCCAAAAGGATTAAACTGCTGCTGTAAAAGCCTCCACTCTTCTGGTTGTAGGCTTTCCACCAGAACCTGCTGCAGGGATTTCATCCCATTCAGCCACAAGAGCATTAGTGAGGTTGGTTACTGATGTTTGGAGATAAGGCCTGGCTCTTGGTCAGCTTTCCAGTTCATCCCTAAGGTTTTGGATGGGCTTGAGGTGGGAGCTCATTGCAGTCCAGTCTGACCACATCAAGCTCAGAAAAAAACATGTCTGTACGGGCCTGGCATCATCATGTTGTCCACAAACTGGACCAAAGTTGTAACATTAATATTCTTATTCATTGGAACTACGGGGGGAGAGCTCAAAAAACAGGTGTACAGTTGTGTGCACAAATAGGCCATATGCTATGCATCAGAATGCCCTGTTGTTATGTATACACATCAGGGATACACCCATCCATATTTGGCTTTGGGTATCGGCCGATACGGAGTATCGATCCGATACCAGTGTTAAATGAATATGCTGTATGCCTCACTGTGTGGAAGTGACTGGGATCATTCTTTAAATGTGTAAAACAACATCAGGCTGATCTTAAATATCTTAAATATCGATTT
The DNA here is from genome assembly GCF_043250625.1 of Sebastes fasciatus. Classification (NCBI taxonomy): domain Eukaryota; kingdom Metazoa; phylum Chordata; class Actinopteri; order Perciformes; family Sebastidae; genus Sebastes; species Sebastes fasciatus. The sequence continues at coordinate 41,857,847 of NC_133795.1, read as the reverse complement.
CCTATTATTGTGAGACAAAATGTAAAAAAGAAATACATGGATGTAAATTCACTGAATTGTTATTTATTATTAAAATCATAAATCGTACACCAGCAACTTGGTAAAAAGTCTTCAAAAGGAACAGGAATTACAATTCAGGTGCAAACCGTTTTAATGCAGCAACAAATTGGTCAACACTTAAACAGGACTTCAAATGCCAGTATATAATGTATACAAACATAGAATTGAATTCACTAGATCAGCCCCATTGTCACCGATATCCGATCCAGCTGTTTGACTCAGATTCGGCCCGATATCTGATCCGGTATCGGTGCATCCCTAATGACCCTTAACTGACCCTCGTTAACCGATTAAACGGTTAATTATTAACATCCCTAATACACATATAGTGTGTAATAATGTCCTGCTTCCGTTTTTAAAGGGGTCACTTAGTTTCAGCTGGTTTTCACTCACACCATAAGAAGTTAACACTCTCAAGTTGTTTAGTGCTGCAAGAAAACATCCATCACTGGAGTTCACAGTTATTGACACATCTCAGAAAAAGTTACGCTTATGGTTATAAAAAAAAGTAAAGAATATGTAAATGAGGCATTTTATACAAGAGATTCTCTTTTTGAAGTCTGTCTTAGAACAACAGTCAGGTGCCCACATGAACAGTGAAGCAGGCTTCGCTGGCTGGAATCATTCCTCCTGTTTACACTGGTCACTACAATAGCATGCTCCCAATCCACAGCCCTGCTTAATAACAGGCATCAGCAGTCTGAGCTGGACAAATCAATGCACGTCTTCCTATATTATAATTTTAAAAGTATTGTTCAAACTGATTTTTATATTATAAATAATTAAGGATGCTAATTTTGAAAAAACAATTGAGCCGATAATCGACCCTCGTTAACCGATTATTAACCATTAACCGACAAGATTAGTGCCTCGCATGCAGCGGTGCGCCAGCTGCAGTGTATGAGGAAACAGACAACTGAGTCTCCAGTTCAGCGTCCGGGAGCGTTACTGTAGCAGCTACGATGCTGCGTTCACTGTCTCCAGTTCACCGTCCGGGAGCGTTACTGTAGCAG